>NC_084612.1:19260724-19400724 GCF_033978795.1 Nerophis ophidion | reverse complement strand
GCGATGGACAGGCCATGTAATATGCATGCCAGACAGTCGCCTTCCAAAACAAATGTTGTACGGACAACTGGTGGAAGGACGACGCACCCAAAGAGGTCAGAAGAAGCGGTATAAAGATAACCTCAAAATCCACCTGACGAAGTGCTGCTTCAACCTCAACACCTGGGAGGAGGCTGTCCACCAGAGGGTTTGTGGAGAAGGATGGTCTATGAAGGCAATGCACAATTAGAAAAGGACCTCCACCGTGCCGCGGAAACCAAGAGGCAACAAAGAAAGGAGAGATCCACTACCAAAACAGCTCCTCAGACCACTACCACCAACACCACCACCACCACCACGACAATCACCCACACATGCCCCCACTGCAATAGAGTCTGTGGATCACGGGTCCGCCTCTACAGCCACCTGAGGACCCACAGATGACCAGACCCACCAACAGGAAGACTATCATACTTGCTTCGAGTGATCGCCGATGATGATATGACAATATATGTGGAAGTCTATATATATAAACTACAGTATATAGTTTTATATATATATATATATATATATATATATATATATATATATATATACTTATATATATATATATATGTGTGTACGGCATGTGTGTGTATATTAATGTGGCTGTGTGTGTGTGAGTGAAGTGAAATGAAGTGAATTATATTTGTGTAGCACTTTTCTTTAGTGACTCAAATGATATCCTCCGATGTAGTGAGCTTTGTAGACCACTGCAGTTCTACGGACAAAATATTGCAGGTGACATGAAACATGGTCAGGTTCTATTCTAGCAATATTTCAGGTCATTGGGTTGCAGTTTAATCGCTGTCTTGATGAGATGTGATGGATGTTTTCACTTAGCTTGACTGAGCCAAGATGGTGATTGTTTTTTTTTTTACTAAACTGTATTTATATGTTATACAAAAACATATGATATATATTGACACATTTTCAAACATGTCTCTAATATGCGTAGAGGGTTTATTATGCCAAAAATTACATATACAGCAAATTAGACCATTAAAATTACTTAAACTTAGACTTCCTTTTATTGGCATTCAAAATTGAACTTTACAGTACAGATAAGAACAAAAATGTGTTGCATTAGCTCGTTGTAGTGCAGGATAAAAGAGCAATAAGGTGCAGATATAAATAAATACATTACTGTACAGATAAATATATTGCACTTTTGCATATGCATCCACGTTTATGGATGTATTGTATATTGTCTTTATATTCCAGCGAGTTAATCCATTTTTGGGAAGGATTTGAGGGGATTCTTATGATGCGTAAATGTCAAAAGATTCATGAAATATGTAAATTAGTTTTATTTTGAAGTCTAATGATCATGAAATATTTGAAGATTATAGTGAGTATTGTAGTATAGCCTTACTAAATATCTAATTAAATAAAAAAAATGATTTAATAATACAAATCCATTTCTAAAATCCATTAAATAAATATGAGTATTTAAGGCAATATAAATAAATAATAAATACACAAAATAGTAAAGCCGCTGCTCCTCCACATCGAGAGGAGCCAGACGAGGTGGTTCGGGCATCTGGTCAGGATGCCACCCGAACGCCTCCCTAGGGAGGTGTTTAGGGCACGTCCAACCGGTAGGAGGCCACGGGGAAGACCCAGGACACGTTGGGAAGACTATGTCTCCCGGCTGGCCTGGGAACGCCTCGGGATCCCCCGGGAAGAGCTAGACGAAGTGGCTGGGGAGAGGGAAGTCTGGGTTTCCCTGCTTAGGCTGTTGCCCCCGCGACCCGACCTCGGATAAGCGGAAGATGATGGATGGATGGATACACAAAATATATTTAATTATTATTAAAATACATTGGTCATGAAATATTATTATATACAATTATTTTAAATTATATGTCATAACTTAATCAATTATTAGAGATTGTATTGTTTGACGCACAAAAAACTCAAAAATAATATTAAACCTGTAAGGACTGTTTTTTTTTTAAAGAACAACAGCAGTAAGATTCCCTTGCATAAAATATTTGAATACACCGAGAGCGAAAAGCGGTAGAAAATGGATGGATGGATGGATGGAGTACTTAACTCATTCTCTTTCTATGCTACATCAATGTGGAATGCACTCCCAATAGGTGTAAAAGTAAGTGCATCACTTTCCTCTTTCAAAACCGCTCTAAAACAACTCCTCCAGGCAACTTCAACCCTTTACTAATACCCTCCTCCATTCACATCCCATCTCCCCGGGTTGTAAATAACCTTATGTAAAAAACCAAATGTATTTCTAATGTATATACTTGTTCTTATGCTATCTGAGCTCACTATGTTCTCTGCTGACTGTACATATCCTACTAAGTAAGACCTACACTGTTTCAATGTCCATTTCTTTGTTGATGCAACTGTTGATGACTGAAGTCATCCCAACCCCCAGATTGTAAATAATGTAAATAATTTTTTAATGTATATACTATGATGATTAACTTGTGTGATGACTGTATTATGCTGATAGTATATATTAGTGACGGGTTGATGAGTCTTCATGTATCGTTTGGACACATTGCAAAACTGTATTGATACTGTGTCAATACTGTGTCACTAAATACTGACATCTGCTGGACATTAAAAATCCCTACAGGCAACCTATGGACCGACTCAACTGATACTGATTTTATGACCTAGTATATACAATAATATAATCCAAATCATTGTATTTTATTTAGGATTATTTCATATTTTCATTTAAATAAAAATATGTTTTATCTTTTTAGATACAGTCAATAAATATAGTGAACATGTATCATAACATGGAGATCTAAGAGAACGGTTGTGAATGAGGATATTTGTGGACTGGGAATTTTTTTATTTTTTTACATGCGCTCTGAATACGCACTGTTGATTGATTGATTGAAACTTTTATTAGTAAATTGCACAATACAGTACATATTCCGTACAATTGACCACTAAATGGTAACACCCGAATAAGCGTTTCAACTTGTTTAAGTCGGGGTCCACGTTAATCAATTCATGGTACAAATATATAGTATATATAGTATATATACAAATATATACTATATATTTGTACCATGGTACTATATATTTGTACCATGAATTGATTATCGTGGACCCTGACTTAAACAAGTTGAAAAAGTTATTCGGGTGTTACCATTTAGTGGTCAATTGTACGGAATATGGACTGAACTGTGCAATCTACTAATAAAAGTTTCAATCAATGAATCAAAAAGTTCCAAAAAGGTGTGCATTTCCTATCTTTACCGCTAGATGTCCTCCTTGTTCTTGCTTTCCTTTCCGCCCCAAAAAGCTCCGGGTTTGCCGTTGGCGGCGTCACGGTGGTCACGTGACGTGAGTGTCACAAGGGGACAGCATGGCGAACATGCATGTAAAAGCTAGCCACACATTACTACACCGATTGAGGAGTTAACCCAGTCAGCATAGAGATACAGTCCAGTCCGTCGCGTCAACGAGGGGACCGGCAAGTGGACAGAACCCCTGAGTGGAATGGACGAGGAGATTAAACTCGAGTTTCCGTCTTTACCTGGCACGAAAGAGGACCTTCTGGTGGGTTCCTGAACGCCTCATAGCTCCATCGTGCTTTGTGGCCGCCTCAAATGTAGTCATTATATACAACAATTCGATATTGTATAGCTTTTTAAGAAATGTGTTTTATAAATGTCTCAAGTGCGACTTATTATTTAAGTCAAACTGACAGTAGTATTCTAAGTAGTAGCTAACACCGCTAAGTATCCTAGTTTAGCATTAGCCAGCTAACATTAGCCACGTCATAAAGTGCATTTTATCTCCGATATTAATTGTTTAACCTCCTTTTTTTTTACCTTTATCTAAATCTATATTTTACAGGACTGGGCTTATCCAATGAGACGAGAAATGCAGGTATGTTAAAGTTGCACATGTTTAGAGGCGTTCGTGGCTGAGAGTCATAGCTAACGTTATGTTCACGTTTATTTACATTTGACAGCTGACAGCCGGCAAATATAAACATCCATCCATCCATTACCTACCGCTTATTCCCTTTTGGGGTCGCGGTGGGCGCTGGTGCCTATCACAGCTACAATCGGGCGGATGGCGTTGTACACCCCGGACAAGTCGCTACCTCATTGCAAGCAAATATAAACATATTTACACTAAATGTTACAGAAACATAGCTAAATTCTTAGCTCACAATGATTTAATACACTTACTGAATGAACAAAAAAAAGATTGTGGGGTCTGAGCCGAGGATGTCGTTGTGGCTTGTGCAGCCCTTTGAGACACTCGTGATGTAGGGCTATATAAATAAACTTTGATTTGAACAAATAAACAAGTATTAATATCGTGTAAATAATTTTCATCAGACACTATTAGTACTCAGGCTAATGACCTGAAATATACATTTTACAGTATATTTATCATTTGTGGTAGTATGTATACACATACTGGAAGTTACTTTTCATTACTAATGTTTCTTATAAATAATGAGGTGTCCAATGTCTACAGTATGTATAAGACTAGATTTGTATACCTCATGAAATGTTGACTGTATTCTTCTCTGCCAGTGTTAATTTCGCTTACTATTAATTGTCTGCTATTGTCAACAAACTATTTTTTCCTGACAAAAATAACAAATCAAATGTGAACATATTTACACTATATTTTGCAAAAAAAATAGCTAAATCCTAAGCTCACATTGATTTAATATATTTACCTCATGAACAAATAAACGATAAAGTATTAATATTGTGTTAAATAATGAATAAATAAATAATTATTTCTCAATCTAATGATCTGCAATAAACATTTAACAGTATATTTATTATCGTTTGTAGTGGTACTAAACACATACTGGAAGTTACTTTTCATTACATTTCCTATTAATAATGAAGTGTCCAATGTCTACAGTATTTATAAGACTAGATTTGCATACTTCATAAAATGTTGACTCCATTGTTCATCTTTACCAGTGTTAATTTTGCTGACTAATATTTTTTGTCTTATTGTCAACAACCTATTTTTACCTGACAAAAATAACGAATCAAATATAAACATATTTACACTCTAAATGTTTCTCAAAAATAGCTAAATCCTTAGCTCACAATGATTTAATACTTTTACTGCATGAAAAAATAAACGATCAAGTATTACGACTATAACGAAATTAGCTGACATTTTTGACGACTAATAAAAATGTTGACAGAAAAAAAATCAAATCATATTTAATTTAGTTTTTGTAGATGGGTGGGGCAGGTTCGTAATATATCCAGTCACGGCTTTTTAAAAGCGCACATTCGAAAGCTAGTTACAAAGAAAAGTCAATAGGGCTGAAAAGTGTGATGCGAAACGCAGTGCATAGTGGTTCTAGCTTGCCTCTAAAAAGCTTATTAACATGGCTAAAGGCATGACTCTTGTTTTAAAGTTGTTCTTTTTTTCAACAAGTTCAAAACGTTGTGCAACATAATTAACTGCCTCGTAGGTTGTCATGATTTCTTCGGAATAAAAAAGGTAAGATGTGTATTTTCCAATGTAAAAGGAAGTGAGCTAATAAAAAGAAGATAAATAGCCTGTCTAGCAGCCGTGAGATTTTAACTTCATCACCTGATACATGTTGGTGTGTTCATGGCATTTTGACACTGGTATGTTTGAATTAAAGCCTGTGTTATGCTATTGCACACATAGCAATTAATTTAGTAGGCTGTAAGCGTTAGCTGCTTAGCTCAGCTAGCTGCGGGGTAAGAAAAAAAATCAGTATTTGGGGGAAAAAGCAATAGCCCTATTCATAGATCAATAAGACTTTAAATGTTTCCCACATTAATGCCCAGTGTATTTCAGACTTGCAATATATTTATTTTCAAAGACATTTCTCCAGGGTTAGGGTTAGAGTTAACCCTAACCCTAACCACACAGTGACAAGTCTTGTTGGACTTAACACCTCTGAAAGAAAGACTGTCTTCTATTTTCAGATGTAAAATTCAGAGGTCTTGCACACACCCAAAGTTTACCATGAATTGATTAACATGGACTTAAACAAGTTGAAAAACTTATTCGGGTGTTACCATGTAGTGGTCATTTGTACGGAATATGTACTGAACTGTGCAATCTACTAATAAAAGTATCAATCAATCAATGGTTTGTCTGAGAGTCTTAATCGACTTGGCATTCCGAAATGTTTGGCCTGTATTAAAACAGACTCTGTTGACGACCAAGATACAGGAAACTTTTGGCAGCTTGCGCAAATCTGGACATGCTCATATGGATGAATTCCACCAATTTTACTTATTTTCTTAGGTGGCAGGCATTTGGAACACAATGTAGTTTGTTTCAGTGCAGTCCCACAATTTGTTTTCTTTCATATGATCTATTTTATATCAGTTTGTTGTGTTCTCTCTCACAATACCGCAGGTTGAGTAAAGCTATGTGAACAAAAAAGTTTGTCCAGCAACAATGCATTGCCAAATCATGTGCCTTTAGGAGCCCAATCAGATGCTTTACCTTGTGAGATGAGAAAGTTACATTTCTCACCGCGAAAACAATATCGTACGGATTTTACATGTTCCACATTGTAATATGTGTACATCTGGGAGAAAGTAAAGAGGACACATTTTATTTTTGACACTATACGATGCCATCAGCAGGCGAGCCGTCAATTGTGACATCTACACAACTAAGTTAAAGCTATGTGTATTTGCAGCTTCCAGTTCTCCTGCGTTCATAGACAAATTATGATGAAAGCATGCATCTGAACTCCGTTAGACAAAACTAGGGATGTCATGGTATGAACATTTCTTATCACGGTTATTGTGACCAAAATGATCACGGTTATCATTATCGCGTTATTTTTATGTGTTGAATATTTTTCCAAAAGTACTTAAACTGAGATCTTTTGACTAAGTTTTATTTTAAAACAAAAATAACACATTCAAAATTATGCACTTTGTAGAAGAAACATTGTCGATAACTGTTTCATGTACCTCGAGTGGAAATTAAATGTACATATGAAAGCAACATACGCATTATAAACAAAGTAATATGGCAGAAACTGACTAACATGAATACATAAAAATAAATGTGCAAGATGGCACATGATTGCCATAAGATGTAATGTAACAGCACCTTTTGTCTTAGAATCGAAAAATAGTGTTGATATTTAAGAGGTCTAGTGTTACACACCTCTAAAGTATTTGAAAGTTAGGCAATGAAATATGACAGCGCTTCAGTGAGGTCTTCTACCATTTTTGACAAGGGAGCATAAGCAGCTGCTTCTGGAAGGCATCAGGTATTGCATGTGTGATGATGGTGTACTGTAGTTGCGGCATCGAACTTGCCCGCTGTATGCCCACTCTGCAAATAAGGGAAAAGCAAATGTATTGTTATTTTTATGAGATACTGATTATAGTTATACTCATCCCAAGTGCAGGACTAATAGACTCAAAAACTCCTTTGTCCCACACGCCATTAGACTGTACAACTCCTCTCTGGGGCGGGGGGTGGGGGGTACTAGAATGACAGGGGGTGCAAAACAATAACAGTGCAATACGTTTTCATAACATGGTCACTACTGCCTACATCCAGACTTCAGATTTTGGCCGATCGCTTGGAGGGCAACATCTCAAGAGACATGTGTTATTTTCCGCCACTGCAAAGCTTGTGTTGTTTTCCGCCACTGCAAACAGCTGTAGTGTGCATGCGCCCCCTTTGCTCCTGAGTTTTTAGCTAGTGAGCATTGTCGCCTAAAATGCATTAATAAATCACCTTTTTTCCATAATAAAAACATTAAACGGTGTTACTAACCGCCTAGTATTTTACCGAAGTTTATAATTATACCGTTTTCCGTTGCTTTCCCAGAGACATAGCATAAAAAAGATACTTATTAGCATTGACTATTGTATTCATTGGATGTAATTCCTGACCATAAGACCATGCTACTTTTGTTTTGAACAAATACTTTGCAGTTAGTCTAAAATATTGGTGCGTTTAAATAAACTTTAAGGAGGCCTTACCTTTTATACTTTGTATTATAGTAGACTGAATTTACTGTAATTTCAGCTGACAAAATTTTGTATTTTTTGACTTGAGTAAATCAATTTACATGACTAAAATTACACTACATTTTCGTCAAGACTATAATGAAATCTAAATTAAAAACTGCTGTCGGAATTAATGCTGTTCTCTTCTCTTTTTTTGTAGGAAATATTGCCTGGACTGTTTTTAGGTCCTTACTCTGCTGCAATGAAAAGCAAGGTATTTATCAATATTATGTTAACTGAATTTTTTAGTGTGTTAATGCACGTTTTGTGGTGTTGTCACAGGTGCAGATTCTGGAGCGAGAGGGGATAACGCACATTGTGTGTGTCCGACAAGACATTGAAGCCAATTTTATCAAACCTAATTTCCCTCATACATTTAGGTAACATTATTTGTAAGCTGAAATAAAGGTTGTGCATGTTCATCACTGCTCAGTGCTTACCTGTCTGAACGTTATGTGTCTTTGCAGATACCTTGTGTTAGATATTGCAGACAATCCAGTGGAAAATATAATTAGATTTTTCCCTACAGTAAGTTGTAAATGTGTTGCTTTTCTTCAATATAAAGATGCCATTTGTCTTGTAATAATTGCTACTTTTCCCCCCCTAATAGACTAAAGAATTTATTGACAGCTGTTTAGCGACAGGGGGTAAGGTTGCATACTGTTATCACAGCACTGAATGTTTTTATCCTACAACCCATTTTGTCCTCTTTTAGGGAAAGTACTGGTTCATGGTAATGCAGGGATCTCCAGAAGGTATATTATAGAATATATTGCTTCACACTACGGACACAAATTAACTGCATGCACTGATATATTGTTTGAGTTTGTCTACAGTGATTCCTAAAATTTAACCCAAAAATTAGCAGAAAACAAGGCCTCTAAAATCGGCGTCATGCGTTTTTCTTTTTTAACATTATTTGTATTTAGACTTTGTCAGCAGTGGTAGTATAAAGGGTCAAATGACTGACCTAAATACATCTTTTAAATCATTACTTAAATATGTCATTAGTTAAAATAGGAATTAAATAAATGTCATTATTAGTTTAATGTAAAATGATATACAGTATATTTAAGTATTGTAATTAACTATTGAAATACTAAACATTTCATGATTTTATTATTTTACCATTTATTTAATGAACCTGTGTGGCAACACTTGGTGACTTTATTTTATCTATCAAATTGTGCCATCAAAGTCAGTAAGCAGAACCTAACACTTGATTGGTAACCCAGAACTTCGACCAAAGAAGTGGAGGAGTACTGATCTGAAAGAGTGGAAATAACTTATAACTTTGATGAATTCCTCTATTTACTTCATGCTAAGGGTCAGCAATCAGCAGGTCCCGCTTCCACATACTCTGCAAGTAGCAAATATCTACCACCAATTCCTGAAAATTAAAACTATATCCTCAGCTACCATGTTTTGGAAGACTTTCAAAGTTACAGACATCAGACTGAAGCAATCATTGGACCAGATTTCTGTTAGACCCACTCACTCACTTTCACGGGTGAGTTTGACGAATGGAATAAATTCATAAAAAGCTGCCACACAGGTGTGTGATGTAAACAAATAATGAAGTTAATCATAAAATAATAAAATCGTGAAATAATCAGATTGTAAAAAGATAAAACGTATTAATTTGAATTAAATTGTGAAAACTAGTTGAATGTTTATAATTTTACATTAAATCGACACATTTAATAATGTATATTTGCAATTTTAACTAAAATATATATTTTTAATCTGACCTATTTGACCTTCCATTGCGGTCAACTTCTTTTAACACTATTGTCCGTAGGAACAATTGGGTTTCAAGTCCAACGAGCATCCAGGAACTGATTGTTATGACCTTAAAGGCTAAAGTGTACCAAACATTGTAGTAGTTTTCGGCTTTTACATATATAGGGTGTTTTTAAAATTGGCTTTGAAAGTTTGTTGTGATAACATTTTTCAGAAATTAATACGATCAAAAAGTTCAACTGAAGAGCATAGATAGTTAAATTAAAGCAGTGACTATAAAAAAAACTGTTTTTCACTTTCAGTGCCGCCTTAGTGATTGCCTACCTAATGGAAACATTTGGAATGAAATACAGGTTAGTTGTTTCTCTCCATCCCTATTCCTCCTTCTATCATTTAACCTTATTTTTATACATAGGTATTTAAATATACAACTTACTAAAACACACACAAACTTACTTATTTATTAGCATTTGTCTCAACTTATTACTGACATATTGTGATAATATTTTCCATTGTTTCTCAGAATACTGCCCAGGTCTAACATGGGCCCCGCAAGATTCATTTTAAATTATAATCACTCTCTATCTCGCACTTTCAGACTACACCAGACATATCACGCTCCCCACACGTACACAACAGTATTTCCCATACATTCATTTATGGCTATATGGCTTGCCCGGTCACAGATGCGGATTCAGCACTTCCAGTTTGCCCTAGCTTTTAAACATAACAACTGGCGGTACACCATACACCTCATACACCATATTTAATCGGATCCAGCTTTCGTGAAACACAAACTTAATGCATAAGTATTGCTTTGTGCTAAAGAATAAATACAAATATCAAACGTAATATTAACCACTTACTGTACGATATCTGCTCTCCCTGTAACGCCGACTGATGGGATGTTCATATCTTGCCGATTAATTATTCATAATCCTCATGCAGGTTAAAAAAAAAAAAGTGCAGCAAACCAGCGTCTTTTTGTGTTTTTCTCGTACTCTTGAGTATACAAACCCTGTTTCCATATGAGTTGGGAAATATTGCCAAAGTAGTTGGGAAAGGACATGTTCACCACTGTCTTACATCACCTTTTCTTTTAACAACACTCAAACATTTGGGAACTGAGGAAAATAATTGTTGAAGCTTTGAAAGTGGAATTCTTTCCCATTCATGTTTTATGTTGCGCTTCAGTCGTTCAACAGTCCGAGGTACTCCGCTGTCGTATTTTACGCTTAATGATGCGCCACACATTTTCGATGGGAGACGGGTCTGAACTGCAGGCGGGCCAGGAAAGTACCTGCATTCTTTTTTTGCGAAGCCTTGCTGTTTTAATACGTGCTGAATGTGGCTTAGCATTGTCTTGCTGAAATAAGCAGGGGCGTCCATGAAAAAGACGGCGCTTAGATGGCATCATATGTTGTTCCAAAACCTGTATGTACCTTTCAGCATTAATGTTGCCTTCACAGATGTGTAAGTTACCCATGCTTTGGGCACTAATGCACCCCCATACCATCACAGATGCTGGCTTTTGAACTTTGCGATGGTTCGCTTCCCCTTTGGTCCGGATGACACAATGTCGAATATTTCCAAAAACAATTTGAAATGTGGACTGGTTAGACCACAGAAAACTTTTCCACTTTGCATCAGTCCATCTTAGATGATCTCGGGCCCAGAGAAGCCGGAGGCGTTTCTGGATGTTGTTGATAAATGGCTTTTGCTTTGCATAGTAGAGCTTTTACTTGCATTTACAGATGTAGTGACAAGCTGTATTTAGTGATAGTGGTTTTCTGAAGTGTTCCTGAGCCCATGTGGTAATATCCTTAGAGATTGATGTCGGTTTTTGATACAGTGCCGTCTGGGATCGAAGGTCACGGTCATTCAATGTTGGTTTCCGGCCATGGCACTTACATGGAGTGATTTCTCCAGACTCTCTGAACCTTTTGATTATATTATGGACCGTAGATGTTAAAATCCTTGAATTTCTTGCAATTTCACTTTGAGAAACGTTGTTCTTAAACTGTTTGACTATTTGCTCATGCAGTTGTGGACAAAGCGGTTTACTTCGCCCCATCTTTTCTTGTGAAAGACTGAGCTTTTTTTGGGAAGCTGTTTTTATACCCAATCATGGCACACACCTGTTCCCAATTAGCCTGCACACCTTTGGGATGTTCCAAATAAGTGTTTGATGAGCATTCCTCAACTTAATTAGTATTTATTGCCACCTTTCCCAACTTCTTTGTCACGTGTTGCTGGCATCAAATTCTTAAGTCAATGATTATTTGCACGATAAAAAATGTTTATCACTTTGAACATCAAATATGTTGTCTTTGTAGCATTTTCAATTGATTATGGATTAAAAAAAGGTTTGGAAATCATTGTATTCCGTTTATATTTACATCTAACACAATTTCCCAACTCATATGGAAACGGGGTTTGTAAATTGGATGTCAAAGTTGACCCACTTCTCTGTTTAATGCCACAACCTACTCAACAGGTGAGAGGCATGATTTATAATCTAGAATTAACTCACCAGCTCAGAGGCGATGTAGCTCTGTGATCACGGACCCGCTAAAAGAAATTTGACAGTGTTAGTGCCTTCAATAACTATCGGTGATACTTGATTAATATTCAAGTGACAAGATGTCAATGGAGTATTGTTGGCTTTTTTTTGGATGTTTTGTTTAGAGGATTTTATAGCGGAATAGCGTACTCCCATTAGCTGCATTGTTAGCCACCTTGTACTTGCCATATTTTACAAATTAGCGTGCCCTTTAATAAGAAAAGCACGTTTTCTTGTCTTTTAATAGGGATTGTGAATGATAGGCATAAAAGAAATAAAAAAGTGAAATTCCATTTTTTTCATTTCCTTAACTGAAACACTTTCTTCTTGGTGAAATACGCAAACCAGTAGTGTTCAAAGTGTGATCCTTGGGGCCATTTGCGTAACATGCCTTTTTAATGGATCTGTTGTACATTGTAGAAAGAAAATAAATGAGCAACAAGTAAGTATGTAATGTTGATATAACAAAAAGACAAAGATTTGTCATTAAATTATATATAAGCCTTTTGTATTAATTTATTTCATTACAAATAACATGATCATATCCACAACCCTTCCACCCCCTCTTGTCATTTGTAGTTTCTAATTACACACGAAAAAAAAATTCCTGTATTTCACTTATGGCGAAAATTGAGCAGCCCCAGGTGTATTGAATGTGTGGGGACAATCATTGTTTGAAATTAGGACTTGGACATTGTCAAACATTAATAAATGTCCTTATATTTTGACCAAAAAAAAGCAGCTCAAGTGTGAAATAATAAGAGTTGTCTGTTTATGTTGTGTACCTTTTGTGTTCACTCCAGGGATGCTTTCAGCCACATCCAAGAGCGGAGATTCTGCATCAACCCTAATGTGGGATTTGTGCATCAGCTTGAGGTGAGCTGAAACCTTTTAAGAAGTGAGCTTTGGACTGGTAAGAGCGTTAAATACCGTTCGTGTTGTTGTAGTTGCACACACACACACACACAGAAAGAAAAAAAAAAAAACAATATACAATGTAAAGCAAAAATATGTGCAGGACAGGTTGAGGACACCCTAAGTAAGATCTTGTAAAGACACCTGCCTCAAAAAGGCACAATTTACACAGCAGCAAAAAGTAATAATAAAATAAAATAGACAAGTCACATGCAATACATATAATTTACAGCAAACATCAATATCATAATTCACTTCAGACCAACATGGACCTAATTTGTTTTTGAAAGAATGAAGTGTTGTTGTAGATTGAAGAGCTGGTGGCAGTTTCTTCCAAAGAGAGGGTTCTCTGTGTTATAGTGTACATTTTTTAGTTGATGTTCTCCATAAAGGTAGATGAAAGTATTTCAGAAGATTATGTTAATAAATTATGGAAAACTATTTGTCAAAATACTATCTTTTTAAGAGGAACATACGATGAAATCATTGTTCTCAAAAATTTCATTTGGATTAGTAAGACTTAATAAAGGTATGAATGACAAATAGCACCCCAAATACTATTGCGATACAATATACGTGGATTATAGTATAATGTCAACATACAAGAACAATCAACAATGAACTTTTTTCAAAATGCCATATGGATTTCAGCATTTTGCTACGGACAAATTCAGTATGTTGTTTCAAAGTTCATTTTTCATTAACAATAACTCCTGAAAATGTGGTTTGAGACACCAAGCTAATGTTATTCCATCCATGAATAATTTCACCTCTTCTTTATTATTGCTTTTGTTTTTCATACTAAAAATCATAAAATAATTTTTTTTTAATATCAAGTGACCATTCATTCATTTTAAACCATTCAGGAATATTTGACAGTTCTTCATTGTCTTGTCAAGCAATCAAGATTAGCATGAGATATTAAAAGACAAGTATAGTAAATGTACGTTTCATTTCAACTTCAGCGAAATATTAGTATAAAAAAAAAACTAATTCTTGAAAACGATCTAAAATATCAGTAAGCCAGAAATGATTGAATTATTGAAATGATTAGTTTAAATGTGATAAATTTAAGTTGCAGATGAGTTTGTTACCCTTTGAGGTCTATTATTTAGTGGATAAAAAATATACATTGAATTCAGAAAATCAATTGAAGAACTTAATTTTTGTTTTAAAGGGTGAATATTAAACTCCCCACAAAAGAATACAAGCCTTATTTGTGACACTAATCATCTCCAAAGTGGATGACAATGCTTCAATAAAGATATCAGTGTCACTGTCAGGTGGGCAATGTATACACCCAACAATCATAAGAGTATTCCCTCCAAAATTACAGCAATTTGGAATTTCTACAAATATTGATTTTTTTGTGAATGTGGAAAGAGTGCCAAAGTGCTTTTAGTATCTTGAAGGTAAAAAAGCGCTGTAAGAGTGTAACCCATTTACCATTGAATCGACCTCAACATTACTGAAATGAATCAACAAACGTAAAGTCCGTATTTGTAAAAATAGAAACTCCACCACCCTTCTTATTTCTCCAACATACATGTACGGCATAATAATGAGGTAATGAGTAAAGTTGTGCAATATTGTCAACAAGCCAGGTTTCAGATAAAGCAAGCACAGAAAATCTATTTTCTAAAGTTGATACATTTATAAAAAAAAAAAAAAAATTTAAATGTTTTAACAACATATATATTCAGATGCAAACTGGAAAATTCATTTTAATAGACACTTTCATTTTTGATTAAGGTATTGAACTCAGATTAGGCCTGGGCCAATATTCGTTAAGTCAATTAACGGACGATATATAAAAATTAAAGTCGGTAAGTTTTCCAGCGTCCATAAATCGCCATGTGCATATTTCAAGAGTATTCACACTTTTCGTCACTTTAATTTGCTAGGCGCGTAAGTACCATAAAGGAAAGAAAAGAAGGGGAATTATCTTGTCCTCATTAAGTGTCTTTGACTCTTTGTGAAGCAATGCAGGGCGGCTGGTCGGCCAGCATCACACAGTGCTACTAGTTAGCATGTAGCAGCTAATATTGACAAAATGAACATAAAACCAAATCCCACCGCACCAATGTGGGAATATTTCAGTATAAAACCCATGGAACAAGATGAGGCTATCAAGACCCAAGAAGCCAGTTTGCCAAATGTGCGCAACTAACAACGCTCACTTGAAATAGAACTACTTGACAGTCCAAACTCACTTAGCAATCACTTGGCAGGTCGGTGTAAACAAAATAGTGTGCGCTCACAGACATGTTGCCATTTAATACTGTTATAAATGTAAAAAAAAATAATAAAGTGTTGTCATATCATGTTGGTGTTCCTCACTCGAAATCTGCCAAACTTAAATTTGCCTTGCATATGACCTGTTAATACATCTGTTTAAACCATTGTTTTATTGTTACCTTGCACTTTAGTTTAAGAAGGCCCTAACTTGATTGTCAGTTAAGTAATGTAACTCAACCTCTGCTTACATGTTTAATATTGAAGTGCAACTTTGTTTGGCAATATTTTAGCTATTTTAGTTATTGTTATGATTCTGTATATTTGAGCCTCCATTCCCTCAAGATATTTTGTTAATTAATATTTGTATTATATAGGTGCAAATTTTTGCTAACAAAGTATGTTGTATTATTTGTTTTATTAAACTTAGAGATGTAAACATTTTCATTTCAATTATAATGTTAAAATACATGACCACAAAATAGCATTTTTTTCTGAAGACTCACTTTGTATCCATTGTCTTTTGAAATTATGTTATTTTGTACATTAGTGAATACAAGCGCCACTAGTGTTTGTTGCTCTATTTAATGGGAAAGGTTGTAAAATACAATTTCCCCCTCAGACTGGCTGACTTGAGTGTCGACAATATTGAAACCAACCAACCAATTGCTAAAACATTTGACTTTGGCCACATTCATATGGAGAATTAATGATAATAAAGGAGTTTGTAACCTACAGTAGTTTAATGACATTGTTTTCCTCCTTATGTGCATTTTTTTTTAAGGAGCATTGGAAGGGAATAAGCAGTAGAAAATGGATGGATGGATGGATGGATGGATGGATGGATGGATGGATGGATGGATGGATGGATGGATGGATGGATGGATGGTTAGGGCTGTGACTCGGGCATTGAGCTATAGGGGGCAGTGGCGTTGGCCTGGCCATTAGAGCCATTAGCTTGTTATAAAAACTTACTGCTTTGGTGAAATGAAATATGAAAACAAATGGAACTAAATAGGAGCATGAATGTAACATGAATACGTACTACATTAAAAAAAAAATATATATATATATATATGTACATTCAGCTGAATACCTGCTCATCAGATTTATATTTTGTTTTCTTATGTTGTAAATCGTGAACTACTTTCTCCAAATGAAACGAAAAATATTTTAGCCAACAGAGCTGCTGCAGTAATTTTCCCGTCTGCCTAGACACAAACAGTGGTGCGCGTGTAACCCCGGGTAAGATGCTTTATCAGTTTCATGCCGAATCATGCTTCAAACCCCGCTTTGAAAAGCTCTGGACTACAAAATATGCTCATTGTACCCATCAATCATCACTTCCTCATTTTGATTAAAAAAAATAAAACACAACTTGTGTTATACTTTTTTGTTTTGTAGGTTACTGTTTTATATATCGTGCTCTTGATTTAATGTATAATCAGTTTGAATTTATGGTTTGTTTGTATATTTTTCTTTTTCAGTATCAAATGGTTCAAGTTGATCAAATGTTTAGTTTAAATAAAGATTTTCTTTTTTTATTTCAAGAAAATTAATGCAATGTTTTCTGTTACAGAATAAAAGACAATGTTAATAAAGTTGTAAATTGATCCAGATTTCTTTTTTTGTTTATTTAATCTTAAGGATACAATATTATGCCCAGGTGTACTTACAACAGTTTTATAGACAAATAATACTATTTAAAGTCACGGTGAGATAGGGAGGCGTAACAGAAAATACAGTAATTAAAGGCCTGCTGAAACCCACTACTACCCACCACACAGTCTGATAGTTTATATATCAATGATGAAATATTAACATTGCAACACATGCCAATACGGCCTTTTTAGTTTACTAAATTACAATTTTAAATTTCCCGGGAGTTTCGTCCTGGAAACATTGTGTAATGATGACGTGTATGCAAGATGTCACGGGTTTTTAGGAAGTATGAGCGCTGCGCACACACACAGCTAAATGTCGTCTGCTTTAACCGCATAATTACACAGTATTTTGGACATCTGTGTTGCTGAATCTTTTGCAATTTGTTCAATTAATATTGGAGAAGTCACAGTAGAAAGATGGAGTTGGGAAGCTTTAGCCTTTGGCCACACAAACACACGGTGATTCCTTGTTTAAAATTCCCGAAGGTGAAACGTTACTATGGATCAGAGCGCAGTCAAGCGAACATTAAACACGACGGAATATCAACCAGCAGGTTTCGGTGAGAAAATTGTGGTTAAAAAGTCGCTTCTTACCGGAGAAAAGCTGAGCTTGTGCCATCCACAAAGCTGCCGTCGATGTCCCTGAGACACTGCGCATCAAGACACCCGTGGAGACACACCTCCGACTATCAGGTACTATTTAACTCACTAAAAAACTAGCAACACAATAGAAAGATAAGGGATTTCACAAAATTATCCTATTAAATGTGTCTAAAAACATCAGAATCCGTCCCAATCGCGTTTTTTTTAAACTTTTTTTAATATTTTTTTTTCTAGTCCGACACTATCAATATCCTCAAAACACGAATCTTTCATCCTCGCTCAAATAATGGGGAAATTGTCGTTTTCTCGGTCCGAATAGCACTTTTTGTTGGAGGCTCCCATTAAAAACAATGTGAATATGTGAGGAGCCATCAACATGTGACGTCATCGTCTGCTACTTCCGGTAGAGGCAGGGCTTTTCTCTTAACACCGAAAGTTGCGAACTTTATCGTGGATGTTTTCTACTAAATCCTTTCAGCAAAAATATGGCAATATCGCGAAATGATCAAGTATGACACATAGAATGGACCTGCTACCCCCGTTTAAATAAGAAAATCTAATTTCAGCAGGCCTTTAAGAAGCACTGGTCTGGACTAAAATTAAATTATCAAATCTTTTTTTCCTGTGGCTAACAATCGAGGGGGGAATAGACAAGCGGAATCCAGGTTTATGTAGTCATGCTTTTATTTTGAAGCTTATTTTGCACAATACCGGACATCACCGTTTAATAGTTGTGTAACTAGACGTTTATATTGTGACCATGTTTGTCCACGCCGACTTAAGTGGACACGTTTTATAACACAGTAGACTGGGAAAGGTTGCCGACTGGCATATGCAGTATTTGGTTAATATTCTGCAGAGTGCAGTTTTCGGCCCATGGTGAGATGTGAAGTACACTTTGAAGGACTGCCAGTGTGGTAGTGGTGCTCACATGGTGATCTGTCTTTGTGTTTTTAGGAGTATGAAGCGATCTACCTCGCCAAATTAACCGTTAAAATGTCGTCGCCCATGCAGCTGGGCCGCTCCTTTCTACAAGCAGGCATGCCAGGTTAGTACACAATCCCTAAATTGGTTTGTCAAAATAGTGTTCACTGTCTCCTTTATTTTTGGGGGAACAGGAAGCAGGAAGCGCAGCTTGGAAGAAGACGAGGACTGTGGAGCAATGCAGGTCACAGCAGGACAGAATGGATGAGGCTTGCTTACATTTACAGCCACGTGGCGCATTGCACTTTCTTTTCCTTCTTGACATTTTTAATAGGACTGAAAATGTCGATATTTGCATCTTTTTTCTATTTGGGGAAAAGGGTGGGTATGGGAGACCACACATGTCTGAGACATGGAGGTCTGGTGGGGACAAGCATATTTGATAAGTTTGTTTTTTTGTGAGCTGTATGCAACGATGTGGGACTTTTGCAGTTTTATAGTGTTTCAAGCATTTTGCATATGCAGCGGGACAGTATTGCAATAATGCACTTTCAATACTTGAATTCATGCAGATGGGGGGGAGCAGGTGGAAAGAGGTTAAGTCAGGAGTTGAGAGGAATAGTTCATGCCTTTTTTTGATGTGTTAGGCTCAACTAACATCAGGCTTAATGTTTGATAGTACATAATGGAGAATTCACAAGTTATTGCGTAATAAAGTTGGACTGACATGTTTTTGTGTTTATGATGTACATTTCTCCTTCATTCTGGATTGAATTGTTCATCCATAAACCACTTTTGGAATATATGACTGTGCTTAGTCACTTCTGTGACGCTAATATTGACATTTTGGGTGGATAAGGCAACATCTACTGTGTGCATATTTTAACAAAGCAATCTCCTTTTAATTTAGGTTAATTTGACATGTTCTATCTCAATTTTGACTTTAGATTTTAGTTGAACTAATGACTAGAACTTGTTATGGATGCATTAAAAGTCTAAAATATGTCAGGTGTGATATGTGATTGTCTGCAATTATCCCTTAACTAAAAGATGAATATATGAGCTAAATGAAAGACAAGAAAAGACTGGTCGATATTTTATTGTATTGCAATAAATTCCATTAAATATGTCCTCTTGTGGCTCAGATAAAAAAAACTTGAATATGAATTTACAAAAGTGACTTGGAATTAATGTCCCATTGCAAAAAGTGATCATTGCAGCTGTCCAAGTGAAAAACATTCACTTCTATATACCCTTTGACTTTCATACAGCATAGTGTATCTAATTAAATACATGTATCCACTGATTAGTGTTCAATTCACATTTACTTTTTGATGGCCAATGATTAAACATGAGCTTCATTCAGTATGTTATCTGCAGATGCCTGATGAATGTAATCAGTAGGTAGCCACGGTTACCAACATGTTTTTCCTTCACGTCTGCTGTGAGGTCATGATGACGCTCAATTGACGCACAGTCCAAACCACAGAGCGATCCCTTAGATGACGTCAACGCGGTTCCCCAAAAAAGATTCAAACTGGCTGAGGTCCTCAGTTGGAGAAGCGACACTGCATGTAAGTCTCCTTTGAAGCCGTGTAGCCAAATTTTTGGTAGAAGCCCACATTGTTGGGTGCACATTCCAGTGTGATTTTATAGCAGTTCAGTTTTTTGCTGAGTAGGGTAAGTGTGGTGACTAACCTGAGGAGAAAGAAGGAAAATTGGTAGAAATCCAGAAAGTATTCTACCAGTACAAAGAGCTGTAAGAAATACTGTAAAAGCTGACCATTTCACTAGCAGGGAGTACTTTACACCATCAATCATTACTACAATTAATAAATGTGCTAGGACATTGTTCTTCTAACACGGGTTAGATTCTTGGCCATTGCCTCAAACACCCGTTAAGCATTATTCCCAAGCATGACTTCCTCCCAAATATTGAGACGAAGACAGAATCGTACAAAAACTGAAAACATTTTGCTCATAATAAATGTAAGTGCAATTACTTTGTTCCAGACGCTCTAAAATATTAACAGAAAAACACATTTTAGAGATGTTTTTTTCCATACACAAACAATGGTCTGTACGTTTAGCTTTTTCACAAGGAGCACAGGAACAATTTAGGAGCAATATGAAATGTCTAAAATATCACAGTTTCATTATTAACACTCATACAAGGTGCACTCATACATATGAACACAATGCCATCATACGGCCTACTATAACGTTCAAACAGTACATCCCTAAACTGCTCGCACTGTTGCTAACATGAGTGTAAGGCAAAATTGTTTTTTACAAAAGTAATTATGTTTGGGTTTTTTTATACGTGTAAACACTTCCTTGTGGTCTACATAACACGTAATAGTTCTTTAGTCAAAACTTTGCATAGATGTTTTACAGAACATCTTCAAGCTGCTTTCTGACCGTCTCTTTAAGATGCACAGTTTTGCGGGCCCTTATTTACGTGCCTCCACTTCAACAGTGGCTTCACGGAGGAAGAGGGGTTAGTGCGTCTGCCTCACAATACGTAGTCAGGGTTCAATCCCGGGCTCGGGATATTTCTGTGTAGAGTTTGCATGTCCTTCCCGTGAATGCGTGGGTTCCCTCCGGGTACTCCAGCTTCCTCCCACCTCCAAAGACATGCACCTGGGGATAGGTTGATTGGCAACACCAAATTGGCCCTAGTGTGTGAATGTTGTCTGTCTATCTGTGTTGGCCCTGCGATGAGGTGGCGACTTGTCCAGGGTGTACCCCACCTTCCACCCAATTGTAGCTGAGATAGGCACCAGCGACCCCAAAGGGAATAAGCAGTAGAAAATGAAAGGGCGCTTCAACAGTGGATGCATGTGCATGAACGAGCCAGTCTGCCCTACAACAAGAGGATAGACCAAAATAAGGAGCTTATTGACTAGAGCGCCCAGTTACAATGACGGATTTACGCAAAGCTCTTGGGGTAAATCTCCACTACAAATGTAAATATCAGTTGACGCAACTAAATATCTCCACCACACCCAAGTTTTCAGGGCTGATGGGAATCAGCAAATACATGAAGGACTTGGAGAAGGCATTCGACCGTGTCCCTCGGGAAGTCCTGTGGGGAGTGCTCAGAGAGTATGGTGTACCGGACTGTCTTATTGTGGCAGTCCGATCCCTGTACGATCAGTGTCAGAGCTTGGTCCGCATTGCTGGCAGTAAGTCGAACACATTTCCAGTGAGGGTTGGACTCCGCCAAGGCTGTCCTTTGTCACCGATTCTGTTCATAACTTTTATGGACAGAATTTCTAGGCGCAGCCAAGGCGTTGAGGGGATCCTGTTTGGTGGCCACGGGATTATGTCTCTGCTTTTTGCAGATGATGTAGTCCTGATGGCTTCATCTGGCCGGGATCTTCAGCGCTCACTGGATCGGTTCGCAGCCGAGTGTGAAGCGACCGGAATGAGAATCAGCACCTCCAAGTCCGAGTCCATGGTTCTCGCCCGGAAAAGGGTGGAGTGCCATCTCCGGGTTGGGGAGGAGACCCTGCCCCAAGTGGAGGAGTTCAAGTACCTAGGAGTCTTGTTCACGAGTGGGGGAAGAGTGGATCGTGAGATCAACAGGCGGATCAGTGCGGCGTCTTCAGTAATGCGGACGTTGTATCGATCCGTTGTGGTGAAGAAGGAGCTGAGCCGGAAGGCAAAGCTCTCAATTTACCGGTCGATCTACGTTCCCATCCTCACCTATGGTCATGAGCTCTGGGTCATGACCGAAAGGATAAGATCACGATTACAAGCGGCCGAAATGAGTTTCCTCCGCCGGGTGGCGGGGCTCTCCCTTAGAGATAGGGTGAGAAGCTCTGCCATCCGGGAGGGACTCAAAGTAAAGTCGCTGCTCCTCCACATCGAGAGGAGCCAGATCAGGTGGTTCGGGCATCTGGTCAGGATGCCACCCGAACGCCTCCCTAGGGAGGTGTTTAGGGCACGTCCAGCTGGTAGGAGGCCACGGGGAAGACCCAGGACAGGTTGGGAAGACTATGTCTCCCGGCTGGCCTGGGAACGCCTCGGGATCCCCCGGGAAGAGCTAGACGAAGTGGCTGGAGAGAGGGAAGTCTGGGCTTCCCTGCTTAGGCTGCTGCCCCCGCGACCCGACCTCGGATAAGCGGAAGATGATGGATGGATGAAACAAATTCAAAAAACATAGCACATATTTAACCACAACCAGGGTTCGAACCCAAGATCTTCTGCTTTGCACTGCAAGTACTGATGACGTCCACCACAGAGCCACTGGATGTAAATAAGGACATTTTCGTCTCATATTTTAATCAGTGACAGAGCATGACGTGGCCAGAGTACATTTGGGGTCAAATATTATATGACGCGCTTGGTCATTTAATAATTTGCATCTTAATGTGCTTCTTCAAGCAAAAAGTCCCCCACCCACTTATCGCAAAAGTGTGTTGTACTGTACATTTATGGCCAGGTGGCACCAGACTCACATGACAAGGTCATCATACCGACATCAATTTCATTCAGGTGAAAGCTACATTGGTTACTTCTGTAAGATTTCATGTTGACAGCTCATTTCGGATCGGATAATGTTTAAAGTAAAAGTAGATTTCATTGCGTTACGTTGTTGGGAGTTGTAGTGGGCTGCGCATGACCAAAGATTGTATAGATAGATAAATAGTACTTTATGGATTCCTTCAGGAAAATTAATTTGGGAGAAGATGATCTACTGCATGGTGATGTTGTAGGAAATTGTGCGCTGTACAAGTACATTTACAGTCAGATATATCATCACCCTTTTGTCACCTAAATTAATCCTGAGGACATGACCTCACTGTCCTCAATAGTAGTCACGGCCATGATAGGACATACACAACAATTTTAACCAGGATCACCAACCTGCCATCATTTTCACACTTTCACATTGTGTATGTTTGCTACATGGTGTAATGATAAGTGTGACCAATAGATGGAAGGCACACATAAGAGATACGTGTAGACTGCAATATGACGCCAGTAAACAACACCAAAACTTTAAATGTTCCATTGAAAATGAGGAACATTACACACGGCGCTCAAAAATCTGTATTAGGACTTTAAAGCCGCAACGCTTGATGGATTGTCGGCCCATTACAGCTACCCTAGTCAGAGATACTAGTATTGCTATGGTGTGTGTATAAGGACCGCAAAATGGCACCTATTAGCAGACATTAGCTGACGTTTTTTTCACAATATCATGTAAAACCACCTTTTCTTACCTTCTGGTACCTGTTGATATATATTTGGGATCTGCATAAGTCCTGAAAATTTGCGCGTGTCCGCAACTATAGTCCATGACGACACTGTAGTCAATAGGCTGCTTCTTTTTCACTATTTTCTTTTTATGGGGCATTCAGCCTCTGCTGTTGCCATTTCTAATATGAAGTTGTGTAAAGTTTTAACTTATATATTGCTAGGGAAGTGCTTAAAACTACCGGTGTAGTGGGTTTACATAGTTCACCCACAACACTTTAGTTATTAGAGAGTTCCAGTTGGACGTTTTTGTACGTGACACATTTCCCGCGTTGTTGTTGCACTAGTGAGCCACGGATGAGAAAATGCTGCTCTTCTATTGATTTAAGTAAAGTCTGAACGTTAGTTAAAACATCTTTTGACACTTCTTCCACTCCCATCCTTGCACGCTACACCGCTAAACCAAAGATGACGGGAAGAAGACGCTGCCGAAGGTGAGCCACGTAAATAAGACCGCCCACAAAATGCCGCATCCTGAAGCGACTGTCAGAAAGTGACTTGAAGAATATCTGTAAAACAACATCTATGCAACATTTTGACAAAAGAACCACCATTACATGTTATGTAGACCACAAGGAAGTTTTTTCCATTTAGAAAAAAATCATATGAGCTCTTTAATGCGCTTTATAATCCGGTGCGTCTTTTATATGAAAGTAGACCTGAATAGACCCGCTCATCAGCAGTGCGCCTTATAATCCGGTGCTCCCCAATGGTCCAGAAAATACGGTAAGTTTATTTCCAACATGCTATACAGATGCACCAAAATTTTACTCAAGTTTGATTGACTTTAGATGAATTTATTTTAGGATCAAAATGTGAATTAAAGGGTCAAAATCCGTATTAGCACATGTGCCCTCCTTTTTTTTCTTAATACTCGCATGCCCTTTTTCTAGTCACAAATGCCAGTAAAATGCTGGCACATTATGGCACTGCAATGTAAAACACATGAAATTTAACTGAAAACTTGATGGCGTAGAGGAGGGCAGAAGTGTCCTTGTACTTTACTACAAGTTTTTTGTTGGATTCAACAGTGATTGTGGCCTAATTTATCAAACATAATGGCACCTGCAACTTTCTTTGGCTCCATGGTGGATTATTTTACAGTGATACTCAATTAAAAAAAAAAAAAGGCAAGAACGATCTGAAAGCCTACTGGGCCAACACACGTTTGAAAGGTCCGACACAAAGGAAGGAGACAAACAATTGTTCATTGTTTTGTGTGCGTTCTATGAACAAAACCACATGCATAATCAAGACGATTAAAAGTCTTCTCTGGTGGGAATCTATCCGGTCTAATGGTACGCAACAAAACTGACTCGTTACACACAATGTCTGGATGTTAGATAATGGAGGCGGCAAACTTTTATGTCAAAATCGAATCATACGTTAATTGGAGCGTAGTAGCCACCTAATGATGTGGGGTATTTATTTGTTACACACATTTACTGATTAGAAATGCAGTATGGGCAGCGGTAATAAACATGTCTTTCTTTGGAGGGGGAAGGGACTAAAAGAGTTGTACTCACAGTTTCCCGAGCTGTTTTCCTCTGCAAACGTCACTGACCACCACCTCCTCCACTCGGCCTCTCTGCTCACAAACCCACAAAGAGAGCCTACTCGCATCTTTGCCTCCACTTTTCATGTTCTCTACCGCAAACACAGAACACGGCAACCTACCTTCGCACACGAATGAATGAATTTGTGCTCGGTGATCAGAGTGGCCGTGGCTACGATCTGCCCCAGATTTGTGTCCTCCACCACCAACACGTAGTAGTCGCCCGTTTTCTTCATGTGCTCAAACTTTCCTGCGAAACAACAAACGCAGAGATGGCCTTTTATTTTTAATTCCTCCTGGGAGCTTGCATGGTTATTCTCGTTGGCGTTGACTTACTTGTAAACTGCTCAGCGCAGACATCGCCTGTCTCGGATAGCTGAGATAAAACCTTAAAGAGTCCTGAAAGACACACGCTGAATGACTACCAAATTTTTGGGATCACAGGGCGCACTGGGTTATAAGGCGTACTGCCGATGAGTCGTATTATGATTTTTTTCAACATTTAAAACATTTCCTGTGGTCTAAATAACATGTAATGCTGGTTATTTGGTCAAAATCTTGCATAGATCAGTGGTTCTCAAATGGGGGTACGCGTACCCCTGGGGGTACTTGAAGGGGTAAAATTCTAAAAAATAGCAGCAATTCAAAAATCCTTTATAAATATATTTATTGAATAATACTTCAACAAAATGTGAATGTAACTTCATAAACTGTGAAAAAGAAATACAACAATGCAATATTCAGTGATGACAGCTAGATTTTTTTGTGGACATATTCCATAAATATTGATGTTAAAGATTTATTTTTTTGTGAAGAAATGTTGACAATTAAGTTCATGAATCCAGGTGGATTTCTATTACAATCCCCAAAGAGGGCACTTTAAGTTGATGATTGTGTAGAAATCTTTATTTATAATTGAATCACTTGTTTGTTTTTTTCAACAAGTTCTTTTAGTTATTTTTATAACGTTTTTTCTAAGTAGCTCAAGAAAGACAAATACAATATTTTGCACTGTTATACAATTTAATAAATCAGAAACTGATGACATAGTGCTGTATTTAACTTCTTTATCTCTTTTTTCCAACCAGAAATGCTTTGCAAAGATTAGGGGGTACTTGAATTAAAAAAATGTTTAAAGGGGGTACATCACTGAAAAAAGGTTGAGAACTACTGGCATAGATTACAGAATATTAAATAATATTTTACAGACCATCTTCAAGCTGCTGACTGTCTCTTCAAACCATACCTGTCTCTGGCAATCACTAATAAGCCAGAGTTCTTAGAACAGAGATTTCTTGCCGGGACATATGGTACAATACAATCAGCAAGATAGGATGGAGCTAGACCTTTTAGTATTTTATACATAAGTAATAAAACATTAAAGTCACATCTTAAGTGCACAAGAAGCCAGTGCAGGTGAGCCAATATAGGCGTAATATGATTTTTGTTCCTGTCAAAAGTCAAGGAGCTACATTTTGTACCAACTGTAATCTTTTAATGCTAGACATGGGGAGGCCCGAAAATAATACGTTATAGTAATCCAGACGAGACGTAACGAACGCAAGGATAATGATCTCAGCGTCGCTGGTGGACAAAATGGGACAGATTTTAGCAACAACGCTGTTTTAATAACGTCGGAGGCTGTTTTAGATAGATAGATAGATAGTACTTTATTGATTCCTTCAGGAGAGTTCCTTCAGGAAAATTAAAATTCCAGCAGCAGTGTACAGAGTTGAGATCAATTTAAAGAAAAAAGTAAATAATGGGGGTTTAAATGGAAACAAAATAGAGAAATATTACAAAAAGAATAAAAACAATGGGAATAACAATATAACAGTAAAATAAGAATATAACAAGACAAAGTAGGCAGTAGTGACCATGTTATGAAAACGTATTGCACTGTTAATGTTTTGCATCCCCTGTCATCCTAATACCCCCCGTCCCCCGTCCCAGAGAGGAGTTGTACAGTCTAATGGCGTGTGGGACAAAGGAGTTCTTGAGTCTATTAGTCCTGCACTTGGGATGCAATCTTAATGTGTGACTTAATCTTAATAACAATCTTAATGTGTGACTCAAACGAGAGAGTTGGGTCCAGAATAATACCCAGATTATTTACCGAGTCGCCTTCTTTAATTGTTTGGTTGTCAAATTTTAAGGTGGTATTATTTAATAGGCGTCGGTGTCGAGCAGGACCGATAATCAGCATTTCCGTTTTCTTAGCGTTGATTTGCAAAAAGTTTGTGGACATCCATTGTTTGATTTCATTAAGACACGCCTCCAGCTGACTACAATCCGGCGTGTTGGTCAGCTTTAGGGGCATGTAGAGTTGGGTGTCATCAGCATAACAGTGAAAGCTAACACCGTATTTGCGTATGATGTCACCTAGCGGCAGCATGTAGATTCTGAAGAGTGCAGGGCCAGGGACCAAACCCTGGGTAACTTCACAAGTTACCTTAACATAGTCCGAGGTCACATCGTTATGGGAGATGCACTGCATCCTGTCAGTAAGATAGGAGTTAAACCAAGACAAGGCCAAGTCTGACATACCAATACGTGTTTTGATACACTCTAATAAAATATTATCAACTGTATCGAAAGCAGCGCTAAGATCAAGAAGCAGCAACATGGCTGACGCATCAACATCCATAGTTAGTCATTTTTGCGAGGGCTGTCTCCGTAGAGTGATTTGCCCTGAAACCAGATTAAAAGGGTTCACAGAGATTGTTAGACGCTAAGTGTTCATTCAGCTGCTGTGTAGCCACTTTTTCAAGGATTTTCTAAATAAAGGGGTTGAATAACCACTTTTTTGAATGCTAGGGGAAAAGTACCAGAGGAAAGTGATAAGTTTATAATATTAAGCACTGATGGTCCTAATATGGGGCAGCACAGTGTAACAGGGGTTAGTGCATCTGCCTCACAATATGAAGGTCCTGAGTTCAATCCCAGGCTCGGGATCTTTCTGTGTGGTGTTTGCATGTTTTCCCGTGACTGCGTGGGTTCCCTCAGGGTACTACAGCTTCCTCCCACTTCCAAAGACATGCACCTGGGGATAGGTTGATTGGCAACACTAAATTGGCCCTAGAGTGTGAATGTTGTCTGTCTATCTGTTTTGGCTCTGTGATGAGGTGGCGACTTGTCCAGGGTGTCCCACGCCCTACCTCCTGAATGCAGCTGCGATCCCCAAAAGGGACAAGCGGTAGAAAATGGATGGATGGATGGTCCCAATATGACAAACAGCTCCTTGATAAGTTTCCCAGGAAGTGGGTTAAGTAAACTTGTTTGTTTTGTCCCATTTACAAGCCGCAGGAGTTCCTCTAATGTTATTTCATCAAAAAGAAAGAGATTGTTTTGAAGGCAATATCCGTCGTACATATATTCGTATCTGAATTAATAGAACCCAGTTGTACCTTTGTAATGCGGTCAATTGTCTTTGTAAAAAATTGCAAAAAGTCATCAGCCAAGTGGGTGGAACTACTGGGAGGAGTACCTTGTTGTGTTAGCAATGCTACTGTACCGAAGGAATATTTAGGATTGTTTTTATTGAGATGGATGAGGTTGGAGTATAAATAAGTTTTAGCTAAAAGGTAAACGTGTTTTTCTAAGTTATCAAACTATCACTCCATGTTTAATGGAAAACCTCACGTTTAGTCACACGCTATTTGCGTTCCAGCTTTCTACACCAGTGGTTCTCAAATGGGGATACGCGTACCCCTGGGGGTACTTGAAGGTATGCCAAGGGGTACGTGAGATTTTTTTTTAATATTCTAAAAATAGAAACATCCATCCATCCATCCATCATCTTCCGCTTAGGTCGGGTCGCGGGGGCAGCAGCCTAAGCAGGGAAGCCCAGACTTCCCTATCTCCAGCCACTTCGTCTAGCTCTTCCCGGGGGATCCCGAGGCGTTCCCAGGCCAGCCGGGAGACATAGTCTTTCCAACGGTTCCTGGGTCTTCCCCGTGGCCTCCTACCAGCTGGACGTGCCCTAAACACATCCCTAGGGAGGCGTTCGGGTGGCATCCTGACCAGATGCCCGAACCACCTCATCTGGCTCCTCTCGATGTGGAGGAGCAGCGGCTTTACGTTGAGCTCCTCCCGGATGGCAGAGCTTCTCACCCTATCTCTAAGGGAGAGCCCCGCCACCCGGCGGAGGAAACTCATTTCGGCCGCTTGTACCCGTGATCTTATCCTTTCGGTCATGACCCAAAGCTCATGACCATAGGTGAGGATGGGAACGTAGATCGACCGGTAAATTGAGAGCTTTGCCTTCCGGCTCAGCTCCTTCTTCACCACAACGGATCGATACAACGTCCGCATTACTGAAGACGCCGCACCGATCCGCCTGTCGATCTCACGATCCACTCTTCCCCCACTCGTGAACAAGACTCCTAGGTACTTGAACTCCTCCACTTGGGGAAAAATAGAAACAATTCAAAAAAAAATTATAAATATATTTATTGAATAATGCTTCAACAAAATATGAATGTAAGTTCATAAACTGTGAAAAGAAATGCAACAATGCAATATTCAGTGTTGAAAACTAATTTTTTTGTGGACATGTTCCATAATTATTGATGTTAAAGATTTCTTTTTTTGTGAAGAAATGTTTAGAATTAAGTTCATGAATCCAGATGGATCTTTATTAAAATCCCCAAAGAGGGCACTTTAAGTTGATGATTACTTCTATGTGTAAAAATATTTATTTATAATTAAATCACTAGTTTATTTTTCCACAAGTTTTTAGTTATTTTTGTATCATTTTTTTCCAAATAGTTTAAGAAAGACCACTACAAATAAGCAATATTTTGCACTGTTATACAATTTAATAAATCAGAAAGTGATGACATAGTGCTGTACTTTACTTCTTTATCTCTTTTTTTTTCAACCAAAAATGCTTTGCTCTGATTAGGGGGTACTTGAATTGAAAAGATGTTCACAGGGGGTACATGACTGACAAAAGGTTGAGAACCACTGCCTTAACATAGTCCGAGGTCACATTGTTATGGGAGACACACTGCATCCTGTCAGTAAGATAAGAGTTAAACCAAGACAAAGCTGTGTCTGACATTCCAATACGTGTTTTGATACGCTCTAAAAAAATATTATGATCAACGGTATCGAAAGCAGCGCTAAGATCAAGAAGCAGTAACATGGATGATGCATCAGCATCCATCCATCCATCCACCCATCCATTTTCTACCGCTTATTAACTTTGGGGTCGCAGGTGCCTATCTCAGCTACAATCGGGCGGAAGGCGGGGTACACCCTGGACAAGTAGCCACCTCATCGCAGGCATCAGCAACCATCATTAGTCATTTTCGCAAGGGCTGTCTCCTTAGAGTGATTTGCCCTGAAACCGGATTGAAAGGGTTCACAGAGAGAGTTAGACGCCAAGTGTTTATTTAGCTGATGTGCAACCATTTTTTCAGGATTTTTTAAATAAAGGGAAGGTGGTTTACCATGAGGTCAGGATCGAAATTAGGTCTTTTGAACAGCGGATGAATAACCGCTTTTTTGAATGCTAGGGGAAAAGTACCAGAGGAATGTGATAAGTTTATAATATTTAGCACTGATGGTCCTAATATTACAAACAGCTCCTTGATAAGTTTCCCAGGAAGTGGGTCAAGTAAACATTTTTGTTTTATCACATTTACAGGCCGCAGGATTTCCTCCAGTGTTATTCTATCAAAAAGAAAGATTATTTTGGAGGTCAATATCCGTCGTACATATATTCGTATCTGCATTAATAGAACCTAGTTGTAGCTGGAACGCGTTGTCTTAAATCTCCATTCTAATGCGGTCAATTGTCTTATTAAAGAACTGCATAAAGTCATCAGCCAAGTGGGTGGAGCAACTGGGAGGAGTACCTTGTGTTAGCGAGTTTACTGTACTGAAAGAATATTTAAAATCGTTTTTATTGAAGTGGATGAGATTGGAGTAGTAATTATTTTTAGTTAAAGGTAAGCGCGTGTTTCTAAGTTATTAAACTATTACTTCATGTTTAATGGAAAACCTCAAGTTTAGTCGCACGCCTTTTGCGTTCCAGCTTTCTACATGATAGTTTAAGAGCTCTGGTTTCTTCCGTGAACAGCTTTTTAGGGGCCTTTTTTTTAGCGTTAGTGGTGCTAAAATATCAATGGCGTTGCGCAGGGCATCATTTAAGTTGTTAATGAGGTCATCAGTAGAGCCCACATAATGGTCCCATTACTGAGGGCAGTAGGCCAGCAAGAGTCGTACTTGTGGCAGGATTAATGCTGTGGCTGCTAAAGTATTGGTTATTAGAAAAATGTAAGTCTGAGCAATTTGCAAAAAGCCCCTTTAATACGTACATTAAGTGCACCGGTTTATAAGGCGCACTATCAATTTTTGAGAAAATGAAAGGATTATAAGTGCGCCTTATACTCCGAGAAATACAGTAATCTTGGAGCATCTTCTGACACCAGACGTGTCAAGCACAGTAGACGACACTACAGCTGAAGCATGTGTGAACTACTTGTCCGTGAAGCAATTGAACGTGCCAACTAACCCCTGTTGAAGTCGGCGGTGCAGAGGGGCCTCAGCACCAGGCCCTCCCCTGGGTTGGAGGGAGAGATGAGAGGAGAGAAAGAGACGCTGCTGTCACTCCAGTCTAACTCCTGAAGCAGGGACGGCTCAAACAGCGGAATGTCGTCTAGCAGCATTGCACAACCTGGTCCTAGGAGACACACACACTGCTTCTGAGTATTCAACAAATACAACGGATCATTTGTGTGTGTTTACAATCGAGACAGAAAAAGGATTTCACATCAATCCAGAGTGATTACAGTTTTAAAAGTATGCTTGGATTTTAAGGTGTGTTTGTTTTACGTCATGAAGAACCTTGACCTGTCAAACAAATGATCTTGTCAGGGTTCATTCAACTTCCTCAAAGTCAAATAAAAACACTTTGCAAAATATTATTTTTAACTTTTTTTACTATTATTATTTGGGTATTTACTGGTATATGTGTATGTATACATATGTATGTTTGTGACAAAAATGTTTTATATATTGTTTTAATATATTACTAATAGTCTTTATCTGAGACTAGTAAATCAATCACTGTGTAGATAACGACATGTAACAGATAATAATTTATAAATAAGGGGTGGAGTAAATTAGTTTCCTTTCTTCCCACTCCTTTTTAGATATCCATTCATCCATTTTCTACCGCTTGTCCCTACTGAACACCTGATCATTATGTAGTGTTATTTTTATGAGGTTTCATACTGAAGTGTTAGTTTCTAAATCTGGACTTCACGCTGTTGTTATTAACATTGTTCTTTTCTAAATGAGATATTTTGGTTTGTTTTGAACATGTCTAAAATAAACTACTACTACTACTATAATATAAAAGGTAGTTAAAAAAAACTAAGTGCTCATTCAACTAATATTCCATTACCATTTTTTATTAAATGATATATTAATTATTTTTAATCACTTGTATTATCATATTTATTATTGTATTTCTAATGTCACTGTTGCATCATGCCATTTGCTTATTTTAATTGTACTGTTTGTATTTTAACCATGGAAGCACTTCATGAGCGCTCTGTGAGAAGTGCTCGATAAATTAAATGTACTCATTGTGGATACAAACCAACACTTCAGTTTCACACGTCACATGGAAAGTGACAAATATGTCAAATATGTTTTTCCCCCTCAAAGAAAACAATAGAAATATAAAAGATATGTTCCAGGGTTAAACTGTGGCCATAAGAAAACTGGTGTAAGTAACATTTGAAAACCCTTAACTGTCAAATACAGGTGCATTTGAGTAAATTAGAATATCTTTGAAAAGTACAGTTGTACCTTAACCTAAGAGTGTTTTGAGATAAGAGCTGTCTAACAACACATTTTTATGCTTTAAATTACAAGCATCCCCACCATTAGTTGGTGTAGGAATTTCTAGTCACAGTGAGATCGAACCAAACATCTGGTCTTAATCGTTAGCATGAGCTTGTAGAAAGAGATCAACATAACTTAGTTTTCTAACCATGTGAAGGAAGAAAGTGAGTGGGGAAGTACAGGGCTGAAAAGAAGTGTACGATATTCATTAAATCAATAAAAGATATTAAGAACATGACGAGCACGTCGCAAACTTGGGAAAGCAATTTAAGCGTACTAATGCTAGTCTGCACCGTAGTGAAGCAGAATGTGTTCAACACCAGCCAATAATGGTAAAAGAATATTTAAACGGTGGACATTTATCCATAAAAATATGGAGAAGCTGCTAAAGGTGTTTGGCAAAGAGGCAGCTGGAAAAAGATAGTGTGGAAGTCCACTCTCCAAAGTAAATGCTGTACAATATTACAGTCATAAAACTACTGTGGTTGTTAGTAGTAAACTCCATTGTGTTGTTTTTATACAACATGTATTATCTAAAAGTTGGTTTTTCTTTGATTTGAGATACAAGTGTTCCGTGAGTTCCATCAAATAACCAATTAATCTCCTAAATTGAGGTACTACTGTAGTTTAATTAGTAAAACTATTACATACACATACACGACAGAGTGAAATATTCCTAATTTAGTATGAATAAATTAAAGTGTCAAAAAGTTAAAAATAACTTTTGAACATTATTTTAATGTATGGAGATGCAGCTGTATGTGTAGAAAACAAACTAGGGATATATCTTAAGGTCAAAGTCTTGACTTTATTGTTGAGATTTTAAAATTTTTTTCAATAGCCATTTTCACACAGGCCTTCAAAGGCGCTTATTTTTCCCCAGTGTTTTTGTTATCGTTACTGTTCTTCAACAGCAGTGACAGCGCCAGTTTTTCTCTCCAGGGGCTAAGAGGGCAAAGAATATTCAATAAATAGTTCAACCTAAAACCCAACAAAAGATGACAAAAATGTTTCATGTACAAAAGGTGACAGATACAGCAACAGACAGCACTCATGAGCCTGCTAATAACCAGACAATAAATCCAAAATGTGATAACAAATGTCTTTATCCATATGTATAATTAATGAAAATTGACAACTATGAAAATTGACTACCATGCAGGGTTTCACGGTGGCAGAGGGGTTAGTGCGTCTGCCTCACAATACGAAGGTTCTGCAGTCCTGCATTCAATCCCAGGCTTAAAATCTTTCTGTGTGGAGTTTGCATGTTCTCCCCGTGAATGCGTGGGTTCCCTCTGGGTACTCCGGCTTCCTCCCACTTCCAAAGACATGCACCTGGGGATAGGCTGATTGGCAACACTAAATTGGCCCTAGTGTGTGAATGTGAGTGTGAATGTTGTCTGTCTATCTGTGTTGGCCCTGCGATGAGGTGGCGACTTGTCCAGGGTGTACCCCGCCTTCCACCCGATTGTAGCTGAAATAGGCGCCAGCGCCCCCCGCGACCCCAAAAAGGGAATAAGCGGTAGAAAATGGATGGATGGATGGACAACTATGCATTGGCAATATTGTTTCGGATCACAGCATAACTAAAGAAATTATTAATACTGAAATTAATATTAGGCCTACTCTACCACCAAAGCTTTTCATCTGGCCCACCAAACATCACCCAAAATGGCTTGATGAAACCATTAGGTTTGTTTAAGTATGCAGTACTCCAACCACCGTGCACGGGGCAACGAATGTGTCATGATGAATCAGCAGTGAAGTGAGTAGAAGACTAAAAAAAACCTAAAAAAAAATTTATGCAAGTAGATATTGTGTACAAAAATATTTACTTTCGTATTGAAATTCCTAACTTTGTGATGTATTTTGTATTTGTGGTTGTGTTGCTTTTAGTCTAAGAATAACTCTGGGCGATCAGAGCTCGTTTAATACACGAAGCACTAAATTTGACCAGTAGAGGGCGATACCGTTACACCTTAGGTTTAATTGTGATGAGTCACAAACCATTACATTGTGTGCAATGTTTGATGTGTTGTATGTAGAGGTTTAATTTCTATACGCGTAAACATATGTAGTTGTGCGAATGTATTAACACTAAACCTATTTTTTTCATGTGAAATACAAAATGGACATTATTTATGTAAAATACACAATGGGTGCTCTACTTTTGTAGTGTTTGTTTTATATTTATATTTTCAGCCTTACAATCCTCAATGAAAAAGTGAATAAAGAAATACAACCGAGGAAGGAAAATAATTCAAAAGAAGGAACATCAATCCCCAACAAAACTTCTGGAGCTTCTGTTTCTTCATACTGTTAAATCGCTGCTCACGCTGGAAACGAGTAGCGAGGGCAGAATAATGAATTTATTGACAAAGCAGTGTGAAAACCAATGTGTTTACTTTGTAAATAAGTGAACTGAGTCTCAAAGGCATATATGACCTGCGGAGGCACTTTCTGACCAGACATCCACATTTTGATGTCCGGCCCCTGAGTCTTTGAACTCCTGACACTGTGACCTCTTCATTATGTAGTTGAATAGCCCTGGCCTTTAAGCTACAAAGTGCACCCGCTTTGCGGTGCAAACGGCTAGTGTCTAATGATTCAGGACACAACATCATAACCTCAGAAATAAAATGAATAATGACATTAACAACATAGACTGTAGTGTTCGCACACACACACACACACACACAATAATTCGGATCACAAAACCAAAGCTGGGGAACAATCGTCCGTATAAGAAGGGGAAGAAATAGGTGAGAGAGAAAGACCAAGAGAACAGGATCCGATTTCCACAAATGTATTTTTCTTTTCATTCTCTTTTCCTTTCCTGCAACAACTGTGATGCGTTAAGGCAAGTTTAACCCTTTTTTATTGCTAACAATGCCAATTGGTTATAATGAGCGCTCTTAATGGGCGGGCCTAAAAAAAGGTGACACTTAGGCTGTGATTGGGAAGCCAAAGGATGGAGCTGGACATGTGATAGGCGTTAGGAAAGATGGACGCAGTAGCCTTAGCAAATCTGGACTCGTACGAAGCTGTCCCGTTTAGTGAGCAGTTCTTTTCACGTGGCGCCATTTTAACTATATATGGATAATCCACTGATGTTACAAGTGAGACGTCAGAAATAAGGAAAAATTCCAAAAAGCTCCTTTGGAGGAAGTATAAAGGAAGGCAAGATTGTTTCATAAATATCTTTGCAATACCTCGATTGTTGGATTTCACATTTTAGGGATTTACGCAAATCCCAAAAACACAACAGCAGGTTCCTTTCGCATTGTAGGGCCCTAAAATGCTGGGGGGCTCAACTGAGGCTAAACAGATTTGTGACGGGGCTGTAGCCCCCTCAAGCACCGTCAACAGCAAAAATTTGGCTGCGTGAAAGAGCATATTGTTAATTGTAGTACAATTGTAGAAAAATGACTGTTGCTACTGTTAAACTAAAACATACAACAAGTATAAAACAGTTCACACGTATGAATGGGTATGGTACGGAATATGTGACATGAAAACAAGCCAAAAAACCCCAAAGAAAAAGCAAATATAGACGCTATCTAAACTGAGTTTTTACAAGATAAGCTGACGTCTTAACTACAGTATTTAAGTAGTTGTTCTAACTCCAGGTATTTAATGAATTCAAGGAAGTAGGAACACTGTGACTTAGAGTAATGATGATATTTGACAAGCCAGTGTGTCAGACATTATATATGACTCATAAAATCCTTGTCTTCTTGACAGGGTTTGGTCCATGTCCCAGACCAGGATAAGGGCCCCTCCCACCAGGACGCATTCAACACGAATGACGCCAGCAAACATGAACCTTTGGCAAATGTTTCTATAGCAACAGGACACACTAGTCTCACTTTATTTTTTGCTGGTCTCCAAGCTACCAGCAAGGACACTCGACAGGCAATTTGTCATTTACAGTAAGATACAGCCTGATAAGTCGAAAGCAATAGAACATAATCACACCTGCTGTAATGTATCCCATAAAAATGATGATTATGAAAGCTACTGGATGTAATCTCCACTTGCCAGACATTCAAACACTATAGTGAGGCTTTTCTACTGGAGAGTTTAGGTCAAAACATGAACAAGTGACTAACATTTTTACAGCAAATTTCTAACAGCCTCAGAACAGTCACACGGGATCTTTCACAAGTGTTTTTACCCTGCGGTGTATCTATTAAACAACTAAGCACTCTTACCCTTCATCCATCAATCCATATTAGACATTTCATCAGGAAAAAACACAGCGGCTATATCATCCCTACAAGCTTGTTTCGTAGGTTTCCCTGCTCGTCAGGGGATTGTTAAATCCCCTGACGAGCAGGGAAACCTACGAAACACAGAATATGTGACATGAAAATAAGCCAAAACTTATTATAAAATCCCCTGACAAGCGGGGAAACCTGCGAAAGAGGCTTGTAGGGATGATATAGCCGCTGTATTTTTTCCTGACCTAACGTACATAAATGTATGTCACACACACAGGGGTGCTGGAGCCTCTCTAAGCTGCATTCCAATGGAAGGCTGGCGTACACCCTGGACAAGTCGCCATCTCATCACTAGGGATGATGTTCGAAAACCGGTTCTCCAGCTGCTTCGATAAGAATATTAAAAAGAGCTGTTTCATGCACGTGTGGTATTTCTGTATAACGCATTAATAAGGCGCAGCATGTTTTTGAGCGCAGACATGGTTAAACATACGCCAGCTTAAAACATACGCTAGCATGCATGGACACTGTCTTAAAAAGGCAGAAAGAGCAAAGCGGAGTTTGGTTATACTTTATTGAAGTATTTATCAATGTACTCAAATTATTTTTTGATCAATCCTCATCCACAAATCCATCAAAGTCCTCATCTTCGGTGTCCGAAATGAACATCTGGGCAAGTTCTACATCAAACATGCCAGATTCCCTCTCGTCATTTTTAAAGTCAGTCTCGTTGCTGTGGGGCTCCTCGGAAAAAGTAAACACGGACTTCTCTTGCCCCGTTGTGCGTATGGTTTTGCAACCGTGCTGGTCCCCCTTCTTCTCCACGGTGTGCTTCACTGGGATGTCGAAAGTGAGCGGGACCATGTTGGTGATGCGTTTGTCGGCAATTTTTTTATTTACAACGCACATAGCAACACTATACGCTCACGGGGGGTGTCCCTTTAGCATCCTCTCTCACCTGAAACCATCACACTTTAACGTCCGCATGCTGTCCTAAGTCACGTCCCCCTTTCCTCCATATAAACAGCGTGCCGGCCCAGTCACATAACATCTATGGCTTTTGGAACTCAATGCATACACAACAACCTATCTGGATTCGATAAGGAATCAGTTCGATAAGAGGATTCGATAATGGCATCGACATTGATAATTTCTTAACGAACATCATCCCTACTCATCACAGGGCCAACACAGATAGACAACATTCACACCCACAATCACACACTAGGGACAATTTAGTGTTGCCAATCAACCTATCCCCAGGTGCATGTTTTTTGGAGGTGGGAGGAAGCCGGAGTCCTCAGAGGGAACACAGGGATCAACACTTGGATCAAAATTGTTCAATCTTTATATAAATAACATTTGTAAAGTTTCAAAGGACTCAAAGTTAGTATTATTTGCAGATGATAGCACCGTGTTTTGTTCAAGAGCGAACATACAAAAGCTAATTCAAATAACAGAAATATTTAACAAAATAAAAAGATGGTTTGACAAAAACATAATCTCTTTGAATCTCAGTTAAACTAAACTAATGTTATTTGGTAACAGTAGAAAGGAAAGTCCAACAAAAATACAAATAGACAGAGTAAATATTGAAAGGGTAAAAGAAAACCTTTTTGGGTGTACTAATAGATGATAAAATGAACTGAAGTCAAATATACAACATAAAGCAGCAAGAAACACGTCAATAATGAGTAAAGCTAAACATGTTCTGGAACCAAAAAATAATTTCATATTCTTTACTACTCACTAGTGTTACCATATCGGAATTATTGTGGAAACGACAAATGTGCGCTTCATTCACTAATAACTGTGTTACAAAAAAGATCAATTAGAATAATATATGATGTTGGCTATAGAGAACAGACAAACTCTTTATTTAATGAATCACAAATATCAAAATGCAACAATTTGGTGCATTTGCAAACAGCTAAAATGATGTACAAAGCAAACTATAACCTGCTACCCAAGAATGTACAACAATTCTCAACAAAAGAGGAGAAATATAACCTTAGAGGAAAATTTAAATTTAAAAAATGTGTACCTTTAGGATATCTGTATGTATAATTAAATTATGGAATGGAATAACCAAATAAATCAAACAAAGCACCAATGTGATTCAGTTTAAGAGACTGTTCAAACTACAAGTGTTCACAGAGTACATAGAAGAACAATTATGATGAATATCTTGAACCTTTTTTTTTTTTTGAGATAAAGATTATTTATGTATTACTGTGGTATATTATTTATTTATTTATTATTTATTTACTGTTCTGTTACAAAGAACAAGGAAATAGGATAAAACTGCAATGCAATGAAAATAGGGTAGGATTAAATAAGATCAGCTTCTTCTTACTCCTTTTCGGACGTGCTGTAATGAAACACCTGGAAATATGTGATGCATTACATTGTATTGTAGGCATGTTGGAAATAAACTTAACTGAACATGTCCTTTCCTTTCTGCCTTGGTGAATGAGGGGATTATAATCAGTACGAGGATACGTTTGAAAAAAAATGTTTAATGTTAATATCGGATCAGTGCAGCGTCTTCAGTAATGTGGATGCTGTATCAATCCGTTGTGTTGAAGAAGGAGCTGAACCGGAAGACAACGCTCTCAATTTACTGGTCGATCTACTTTCCCATCCTCACCTATGGTCATGAGCTTTGAGTTATGACTGAAAGGACAAGATCACGGATACAAGCGACCGAAATGAGTTTCCTCTGCCGGGTGGCGGGGCTCTCCCTTAGAGACAAGGTGAGAAGCTCTCTCATCCGGGGATAGCTCAAGGTAAAGCCGCTGCTCCTCCACATCAAGAGGAGCCAGGTGAGGTGGTTCGGGCATCTGGTCAGGATGCCATCCGAACGCCTCCCTCGGGAGGTGTGTAGGGCACGTCCGACCGGTCATAGGCAACGGGGAAGACCCAGGACACGTTGGGTAGACTATGTCTCCCTGCTGGCCTGGGAAACCCCGGGAGGAGCTGGACGAAGTGGCTGGGGGAGAGGAAAGTCTGGGCTTCCCTTAAGCAGAAGAGGATGGATTGATGGAACATTTAATATATTTTCCATAAGTCATAGAGAAATATCAATAATTATCAATAAACAAATTTAAAAAACGTACATTAGAATAGATTAGAAAGTACTTTATTGACCCCTGGGGGAAATTCAGCACCACAGTTCGCTCACAGTACACAATAATAATAATAAATAATATAATTTATTTCATCCATCTATTTTCTACAGCTTGGGGTCAACATTTACACTCACATTCTCACACAAGGGCCACACCGGGAATGACCTAGTGTTGCCAATCAACCTATCCCCAGGTGCATGTTTTTGGAGGTGGGAGAAAGCCGGAGTACCCGGGGGGAACCCACGCAGTCACGGGGAGAACATGCAAACTCCACACAGAAAGAATTGAACCCAGGACTACTCAGGACCTTCGTATTGTGAGGCAGACGCACTAACCTCTCTCCACCGTGCTGCCCATATATTATATTTATAATATACGAATAGTTTAAATATATTCTACATATATTCTACATTTAGGTGCAGTCAAGAAGGAAGATATGCATTATACAGTCTGATGGCTGTCGGTATGAAGGACCTCCTGTGTCATTCCGTGATGCATTTTGGGAGCCTGAGCCTTCCACTGAAAGTGCTCGTTCTCTCCGCAAGGTTCAAGTGTAGTGGGTGGGAGGTGTTGTCTATTACTGAGGTGGCTAACTATGATGCGTGCAGTTTATCAAAGCAACAAACAAACAATCGGAAAATCCCCGTTACTGAGGAGGCTAACCATGATGTGTGCAGTTTATCAAAGCAACAATCAAACAATCGGAACATTCCCGTCGTATCAATTCCTAGATATGGTCGTAATTATACTGAATGCACTGGGCATAATAAACACAACATTATTAATATTGCTACTACGGATAATTTGATCAAAAATTCCCTAAAACAGCCCACTACCTATAATGTAGGTTTTTTAAACATAAGATCATTGTCTCCCAAAACGTTGTTAGTTAATGATATTATCAGAGACAACAATCTTAACGTCATCGGTCTCAGCGAAACCTGGCTTAAACCAAACGACTTTTTTGCGCTAAATGAGGCATGTCCTCCTAACTTTACACATGCGCATATTGCCCGTCCGCTTAAAAGGGGTGGGGGGGTCGCACTAATATACAACGAAAACTTTAACCTTAGTCCTAACATAAATAATAAATATAAATCGTTTGAGGTGCTTACTATGAGGTCTGTCACACCGCTGCCTCTACACCTGGCTGTTATCTACCGCCCCCCAGGGCCCTGTTCGGACTTTATCAATGAATTCTCAGAGTTCGTTGCTGATCTAGTGACACACGCCGATAATATAATCATAATGGGGGACTTTAATATCCATATGAATACCCCATCGGACCCACCGTGCGTAGCGCTCCAGAGTATAATTGATAGCTGTGGTCTCACACAAATAATAAATGAACCCACGCATCGCAACGGTAATACGATAGACCTAGTGCTTGTCAGGGGTATCACCGCTTCCAAAGTTACGATACTCCCGTATACTAAAGTATTGTCCGATCATTACCTTATAAAATTCGAGGTTCAGACGCATGTTCGTCAAACTAATAATAATAATAACTGCTATAGCAGCCGCAACATTAATACGGCCACAACGACAACTCTTGCTGACCTACTGCCCTCGGTAATGGCACCATTCCCAAAGTATGTGGGCTCTATTGATAACCTCACTAACAACTTTAACGACGCCCTGCGCGAAACCATTGATAACATAGCACCACTAAAGTTAAAAAAGGCTCCAAAAAAGCGCACCCCGTGGTTTACAGAAGAAACTAGAGCTCAGAAATTATTATGCAGAAAGCTGGAACGCAAATGGCGCACGACTAAACTTGAGGTGCACCATCAAGCATTTAGTGATGGTTTAATAACTTATAAACGCATGCTTACCTTAGCTAAAGCTAATTATTACTCAAATCTCATCCACCGTGATAAAAACGATCCTAAATTTTTGTTTAGTACGGTAGCATCGCTAACCCAACAAGGGACTCCTTCCAGTAGCTCCACCCACTCAGCTGATGACTTTATGCAATTCTTTAGTAAGAAAATTGAAGTCATTAGAAAGGAGGTTAAAGACAATGCGTCCCAGCTACAACGGGGTTCTATTAACACTGACACGATTGTATATACGGCGGATACTGCCCTCCAAAATAGTTTCTCTCGTTTTGAGGAAATAACATTAGAGGAATTGTTACAACGTGTAAATGGAATAAAACAAACAACATGTTTACTTGACCCTCTTCCTGGGAAACTGATCAAGGAGCTCTTTGTATTATTAGGTCCATCAGTGCTAAATATTATAAACTTATCACTTTCCTCGGGCACTGTTCCCCTAGCATTCAAAAAAGCGGTTATTCATCCTCTTCTTAAAAGACCTAACCTCGATCCTGACCTCATGGTAAACTACCGACCGGTGTCTCACCTTCCCTTTATTTCAAAAATCCTCGAAAAAATTGTTGCGGAGCAGTTAAATGAACACTTAGCGTCTAACAATCTATGTGAAACCTTTCAATCCGGTTTCAGGGCAAATCACTCGACGGAGACAGCCCTCGCAAAAATGACTAATGATCTATTGCTAACGATGGATTCTGATGCGTCATCTATGTTGCTGCTCCTCGATCTTAGCGCTGCTTTCGATACCGTCGATCATAATATTTTATTAGAACGTATCAAAACACGAATTGGTATGTCAGACTTAGCCCTGTCTTGGTTTAACTCTTATCTTACTGATAGGATGCAGTGTGTCTCCCATAACAATGTGACCTCGGACTACGTTAAGGTAACGTGTGGAGTTCCCCAGGGTTCGGTCCTTGGCCCTGCACTCTTCAGCATCTACATGCTGCCGCTAGGTGACATCATACGCAAATACGGTGTTAGCTTTCACTGTTATGCTGATGACACCCAACTCTACATGCCCCTAAAGCTGACCAACACGCCGGATTGTAGTCAGCTGGAGGCGTGTCTTAATGAAATTAAACAATGGATGTCCGCTAACTTTTTGCAACTCAACGCCAAAAAAACGGAAATGCTGATTATCGGTCCTGCTATACACCGAACTCTATTTAATAATACAACTCTAACATTTGACAACCAAACAATTAAACAAGGCGACACGGTAAAGAATCTGGGTATTATCTTCGACCCAACTCTCTCCTTTGAGGCACACATTAAAAGCGTTACTAAAACGGCCTTCTTTCATCTCCGTAATATCGCTAAAATTCGCTCCATTCTGTCCACTAAAGACGCTGAGATCATTATCCATGCGTTTGTTACGTCTCGCCTCGACTACTGTAACGTATTATTTTCGGGTCTCCCCATGTCTAGCATTAAAAGATTACAGTTGGTACAAAATGCGGCTGCTAGACTTTTGACAAGAACAAGAAAGTTTGATCACATTACGCCTGTACTGGCTCACCTGCACTGGCTTCCTGTGCACTTAAGATGTGACTTTAAGGTTTTACTACTTACGTATAAAATACTACACGGTCTAGCTCCATCCTATCTTGCCGATTGTATTGTACCATATGTCCCGGCAAGAAATCTGCGTTCAAAGGACTCCGGCTTGTTGGTGATTCCCAAGGCCCAAAAAAAGTCTGCGGGCTATAGAGCGTTTTCCGTTCGGGCTCCAGTACTCTGGAATGCCCTCCCGGTAACAGTTCGAGATACCACCTCAGTAGAAGCATTTAAGTCTCACCTTAAAACTCATTTGTATACTGTAGCCTTTAAATAGACTCCCTTTTTGGACCAGTTGATCTGCTGTTTCTTTTCTTTTTCTTCTATGTCCCACTCTCCCCTGTGGAGGGGGTCCGGTCCGATCCGGTGGCCATGTACTGCTTGCCTGTGTATCGACTGGGACATCTCTGCGCTGCTGATCCGCCTCCGCTTGGGATGGTTTCCTGGTGGCTCCGCTGTGAACGGGACTCTCGCTGCTGAGTTGGACCCGCTTTGGACTGGACTCTTGCGACTGTGTTGGATCCATTGTGGATTGAACTTTCACAGTATCATGTTAGACCCGCTCGACATCCATTGCTTTCCTCCTCTCTAAGGTTCTCATAGTCATTATTGTCACAGACGTCCCACTGGATCATTATTGTCACCGATGTCCCACTGGGTGTGAGTTTTCCTTGCCCTTATGTGGGCCTACCGAGGATGTCGTGGTGGTTTGTGCAGCCCTTTGAGACACTAGTGATTTAGGGCTATATAAGTAAACATTGATTGATTGATTGATTGTCTATAATAGCTGGCTTCTCTCTGACACCACCGCCAGAGAGTATAGCTCCACTCCCACCACGTTACTGGCCTTCTTTACCAGCTTGTCCAGTCTGTTTGCGTCCCTCACTCTCAGCTTGCTGATAGTTTTCAGACATACGGCGTGGCGCAGTGGAAGAGTGGCCGTGCGTGTTGTAAGCACAATACCAATGGCCGCAATTTGCCAAATGCGCAACTGCATTTTGCTAATTTAATGTCAAATCGAAGTCAAATCAAATGTTTATTGGATTCATCACTATACAGTGTACATCCCCGACTAAACTACTACCACAACTTGGTTTACTATTTATAAAATATAATTATGTAGGGTTACCTGGAACTTGAAATAGGCCACCCGACCTGAATCCAAACTTCCCTCGCCAAACACCTTCGTTTCCCAACCCTCACGCTTGGATAAATAGGCCTTGATGCCATCTACGCAGTTTTGGGAGACTGTTTTGCTGTTAGATCGCGTCCAAATTTGGAAAGTGCGCGAGATTGGTGAAATGGTTACAACATGCGCAACCCGAGGGTCCCTGGTTCAAATCCCACCTAGTACCAACCTGGTCACGTTCGTTGTGTCCTGAGCAAGATACTTCACCCTTGCTCCTGATGGGTGCTGGTTAGCGCCTTGCATGGCAGCTCCCTCAATCAGTGTGTGAATGTGTGTGTGAATGGGTAAATGTGGAAGTAGTGTCAAAGCGCTTTGAGTACCTTGAAGGTAGAAAAGCGCTATACAAGTACAACCCATTTATCATTTATCATTTATATTGCCTAACTCTAATATTGTTTGACATTTTTGTTTAGGACTAATGTTTACAGATTTTGTTTTACCATAAATAACAAATATTGATCTACACCCTTCAAAAACGTAATAACTTGTATGTCCTGTTTGAGGGGTTAGGTAGCACTTTGGCAGTAAGTTCTGAGAAAAATAGAAAAACAACAGTAACCTCCATATAATTATAGTCTTACACAAAGCAATACAATCCTGAGGAGCAGGTTTAAAATTAAAGGCCTACTGAAACCCACTATTACCGACCACGCAGTCTGATGGTTTATATATCAATGATGAAATATTAACATTGCAACACATGCCAATACGGCCGGTTTAGTTTACTAAATTACAATTTTAAATTTCTCGCGGAGTTTCTTGTTGAAAACGTCGCGGAATGATGATGCTTGTTTGTGACGTCTTGGGTTGTAGCAGACATATTAGCCCAGCACCACTTACGGCTAAAAGTTGTCTCTTTTCATCGCATAATTACACAGTAATTTGGACATCTGTGTTGCTGACTCTTTTGCAATTTGTTCAATTAATAATGGAGACCATAAAGAAGAATGCTGTTGGTGGAAAGCGGTGGATTGCAGCCGCCTTTAGCACCGAGACACAGACGGTGTTTCTTTGTTTGTTGTGAAGCTTTAACACAGAGCGGTCAAGCGAACATGTTTCTCTACGTCAACCAGCAAGTTCTTGGATGGGAAAATTGTGATATTAAGTCGGCTCTTACCGGAGACTTGAGTGGATTATGCGACCTCTTCCTGTAGCAGTCAAAAAGGCAGCTGTGATCTTGGCTTCTCCTTTAGAGACACTGGCATTCACCGCAGCCCTCCGACTTTCAGGTATGACTTTATAATCTCACTAAAACACTATTAACACAATAAGCAGATAAGGGATTTTCCAGAATTATCCTAATAAATGTGTCTAATAGTGATGGGTTGATGAGGCTTCATGTATCATTTCGACACATTGCAAAACTGTATTGATACTGTGTCAACACTGTGTCACTAAATACTGACACCTGCTGGACATTAAAAATCCCTACAGGCAACCTATGGACCGACTCAACTGACACTGATTTTATGACCTAGTATATATAATAATATAAACCAAATCATGGTATTTCATTTAGGATTATTTCATATCCTCATTTAAATAAAAATATATTTATATCTTTTTTAGATACAGTCAATAAATAACGTGAACATGATTAATTGATTGAAACTTTTATTAGTAGATTGCACAGTTCAGTACATATTCCGTACAATTGACCACTAAATGGTATGCACATGTATCATAACATGGAAATCTAAGAGAGCGTGTTGTGAATGAGGATACTTGTGGACTGGGATTTTTTTTTTTTTTTTTACATGCGCTCTGAATAGGCACTGTTGATTGATTGATTGAAACTTTTATTATTAGATTGCACAGTACAGTACATATTCCGTACAAACTGACCACTAAATGGTAACACCCGAATAAGTTTTTCAACGTGTTAAAATCGGGGTCCACGTTAATCAAGTCATGGTAAAAAGGTAATGGGTCCGAGCTGGATTTGAACAAGTGCCCTAAGGAACTCAGCATAATCTACTACAGCCCTCCACTCTACCAACTGAGCTATCGAAGAGAATGTACTTCACTGCTTTTTAATTTAACCAATTGGATGTTTGTGTGGGTGGGACAATGCCAGAAACTTTGAGAGAACAGGATCAAACGACAAGGAAATGAACACAAATACTTTTTTTCCGATATATGATCAAAATATTCCCACACGGTGGAAATGATCTCCGATGACGATAAATGACAAATGACCAACGACAGAAGCGCGGCGATTCTGTTGGCAGCAGCATCTCGTTGACAGATGCGCTTCCTTATAAACACAGGTTGGCGCGCAGGTGCCAGCGCGACACAGTTCACGTATTGGTCACGTGACCAAAACAGCTCATGATCGGTCACGTGACTTTCTAAGAGCAGTACGCGCACCGACACAGGGTTTCGCTCTATGAGCTTGACGCATGCGCCGATGCATCGGTGTTGCCGGACCCATCACTAGTGTATAATAACATCTGAATCGCTCCCACTGCACTCGCTTTTTTTTTTCTTCTAGTGCTTCACGTTAACTTTCCTCATCCATAAATCTTTCATCCTCATTCAAATTAAATGGGGAAATCGTCGCTTTCTCGGTCCGAATTGCTCTCGCTGCTGGTGGCCATGATTGTAAACAATGGGAGGATGTGAAGAGCTCTACAACCTGTGAGGTCACGCGCACATCGTCTGCTACTTCCGGTACAGGCAAGGCTTTTTTATTAGCGACCAAAAGTTACGAACTTTATCCTCGATGTTCTCTACTAAATCCTTTCAGCAAAAATATGGCAATATCGCGAAATGATCAAGTATGACACATAGAATGGACCTGCTATCCCCGTTTAAATATGAAAATCTCATTTCAGTAGGCCTTTAAGATTGCAACTTCCACTATATCAATCAAAACCAACAGAGTGCAGGAATTAGTTTTTCCCAAAGTTCAATGATTCATTTGTACCGAAAGGCGATGATGCCCACTGGACGGCATTTGTCAGATTAAAAATTATTTGTGGCAAGAAAGTAGTGAAGCCACAATTATAGAAGCACACACGTCCAGCAGAAAGCACTTGTTGATTAAAATATGTCACAATTTAAACAACGTTAACAGGCTAGCTGGTTAGCTAAAGTACTTACCGGTAAAACAGCAGACAAGATCGGACCTCAGGGTTGGAATCCTGGGATTAAATGAAACATGTGCGGGTCAAAGTCTTTTAAAAGTGTTCCAGTCGAAGGAGAGACGAATTTCAGTTTCAGAATGAAGCATAGTTTGAAATGGCCTGAGCCACAACACCCTGGGGGTTGGGTCAGATTTGTGACGTGGCGCACTTCCGGGGTGTCGTCGTAGTGGCGCTCCCAGATGACGTCATTTGATTACTTTCCATCCGTTTGTTTCTTGTGGATCCATGACTTACTTTCTTGTTAGATGGTCATTAAAACATGTGTTCTACATGCTAAAACACTACTGCCTTAATTTTGAAACGAAAAACTGTATTAAGTAAGCCTACGATTTCCAATTGTGTCATGTACACATTACATTGCATTACATTACATTACATTACATTAAGTTTACACAAAGGCAACACAAACTGCAGTACACTGAATCCTGGACAATATTCATGACAAATGTGTGCTTTTCTTTAAAGATGTGCTATTTGGATTTACACTGTATGAAAAAAATTGAAAATGAATTTAACCTTTGCAACCTCATTATACTATTGGCTAAGTTTTATATGCATAAATGTAAGTTTCTAAATACCCAATCTGTTTTATGTGCCTTTAAAAAGAATTAGAACTCTACGTTAAAACACTCTCTACTCTATACAACTATGCTGTTTTCCAAATTTAAATTGTTTACTGAACTTGTGTGAGCCTATCATTCTTTTTTAATTACTTTATTGAGTTTTTAACCCCCTAGTCACTGTTTTGTACTTATTTTGATTATTATTTCTCAATTGTATGTGAGTGTGAATGTTGTCTGTCTATCTGTGTTGGCCCTGCAATGAGGTGACAACTTGTCCAGGGTGTACACCGCCTTCCGCCCGATTGTAGCTAAGATAGGCGCCAGTGCCCCCGTCGACCCTGAAAGGGAATGAGCGGTAGAAATGGATGGATGTTTGTAAATGTTGCAATTTTTAAATAAAGGTTTATAAAATTTAAAAAAGAATACATAAATACACTACAATACAGCAATACTGACGAGGTGAAGCCAATCATTGGCAACCATGAATTGATTAACGTGGACCTCGACTTAAACAAGTTGAAAAACGTATTCGGGTGTTACCATTTAGTGGTCAAGTGTACGGAATATGTACTGTGTACAGATGTTCAGTACAATATCACATAGCGTCCAGAGGGGGCGCCGTTGAGTGTATTGTGGGGATTAAGGGGATGAAGAAGAACGAGTAAAGGAAGCTGTGTGAAGTTTACATGAAGTCTCTGGAGTCTGCTTTCACGCATATAAACACTACCACAACATGGTGTCAGAAGTAGGCGAACCTACTGTGGGTAAAAAGTAGGTGTAGTTGGGAGAAGTGTGGCTGAAATAGTCCAGCTGAGGTCGTCATTGTTTACCTAGCCGGCGGCAGGAAAGGCTACGGAGAGCAGTGGATCCGCATCGGAGCCCGGATAAGGACGGGAGATGACAGATCAAATATTCTCCATCGCGGCTCCTGGCAGCTTCAACTTCAAGGAGCCCAGTTCGTGGCCGCAATGGTTGAGACGATTCGAGAGGTTCAGGATGGCTTCAGGATTGAGCGGAAAAGAGGACGGCTATCAGGTCAACTCTCTACTGTATGTGATGGGTGAAAAAAGTGACGACATTCTCACTACGTTACCACTAAGCGACCAACAGAAGACAGTCTATGCTGAGGTGACAAAAGCATTTGATGAACATTTTGTGGATAAGCACAATGTCATTTATGAGCGTGCAAAGTTTAATAGCAGAGAGCAACAACAAGGTGAGTCTGCAGAGAACTTTATCACAGATGTGCATAAGCTGGCAGAACACTGCACATTTGGTGCTTTAAAGGAGGAAATGATAAGAGACCGCATAGTGGTCGGGATAAGAGACTCCAGGCTGTCAGAGAGACTTCAGTTAGACCCAGACCTGACGCTGGCAAAAACAATAACCCAGGTCAGACAGCAGGAAGACATAAAGAAACAACAGCAACTGCTACGAGGGGGACACACAGAAATTAAAGGTGCTAATGTGGATGCCATAAACACAAACAGAGGGAAAGCACAATATAGACAAGCTTCCCCACGCAGACCAGAGCAGTCTACGTTCAAGCCAAGCACTGTAAACAAGACATACTATAATGAGAAATGTACAAGGTGCGGCAAAGGCCACAACACCCCTGGAAACTGTGCCCAGCCAAAGAGGCCGAGTGTCGAAAATGCAAAAAAAAAGGGACATTTCGCTGCGGTCTGCAGATCATCTCAAAGAGTGGAAGCTATAGTGGACAGTAACACAGAAGAAGACATAGCTTTCATGAGGACAGTTAACACAGAAGGAATTGAAGAGCAATGGTTAAAAGAAATCAGCCTCAATGGAAATAAGGTAACATTTAAACTGGACTCAGGAGCCTCAGTTACAGCTATTCCATCCGCTATGTACTTGAGAGCAGGTGATGGCAGGCTGAAGACACCACCTAAGAAGATTAAAGGTCCAGATAACTGTCCATTGAAGGTTTTGGGCATCATGAAAGCACACATTAAAACAGAAAAAAGAGAAATAAGGCAGGATGTATATGTGGTGACAAACTTGGTGATGCCACTAATGGGACTTCCTGCTTTAATAAAGCTGAACCTGGTACAACAGGTAGCTTCAGTACAGGAAGAGAAACAAGAAGCGAGCCATAAATACAGAGCTATGTTCCCAAAAGTTTTTTTAGGGCTTGGAAAGCTACAAGGAAGTTATCAGATAAAACTGAAGAATGAAGCAGTTCCTTATGCTCTCTCGGCCCCGCGCAGAGTTCCATTACCTAATGAAAGAACAAGTTAAAGAAGAGTTAGACAGGATGGAAGCAATGGGGGTCATAAGAAAAATTGAGGAGCCAACTGAATGGTGTGCGGGGATGGTAGTGGTCCCCAAGCCAAATAAGAAACCTCGTATTTGTGTGGCCCTCACCCGACTTAACGACAGCGTGTGCAGAGAGAGACACATACTGCCTGCAGTTGATGAGACACTGGCACAGCGTGAGGGGGCAAGAGTATTTTCGAAATTAGATGCAACATCTGGTTTCTGGCAAGTTCCTCTACATGAAGAATCACAGCCTTTAACAAATTTTATTACCCCCTTCGGAAGATATTGCTTTCAGAGGCTCCCCTTCGGCATCTCTTCCGCGCCTGAGCATTTTCAGCTGAGAAAATCACAAATAATCGCAGGAGCAAAGGGCGCTCTGTGCCATGCAGATGACATCTTAGTCTATGGAAAAGACAAAAAAGAGCACGATGAAACGCTGCAGGAAGTACTGAAAAGGTGTGGAAAAAGCGGGCCTCACCCTCAATGAAAAATGTGAATTTTCAGTGGAAAAAGTGAAATTCCTTGGACACAACATAAGCGCATCAGGAATCGAGGCTGATCCAGACAAAATCAGTGCCATTAAAAACATGCCAGAACCTCGCAATGTGGAGGAAGTCCGCCGGTTCATGGGAATGGTGAATTATGTTGGCAAGTTCTCACCTAGTCTACCAGCTCTCACAAAACCCCTTCGTGACCTGTTAAAAAGTGACAGCACATGGACCTGGGACGCACAACAGAAAACAGCCTTTGAAAAAATTAAAAAAGAGCTGAGTTCTCCTCCAGTCCTGGCACAATACAGTCCTAAGAAAGAAACATTAGTATCTGCAGATGCGTCGTCATATGGACTTGGGGCGGTCCTCCTGCAGCAGCAGACAGATGGTAGATGGAGACCTGTTGTGTACATATCACTGAGCTTGACGCCCACAGAGATCCAGTACGCGCAAATAGAAAAAGAAGCACTAGCGGCAACATGGGCCTGTGAGCGACTCAGCTCATATCTGCTAGGCTTGGAATTCACAGTGAGAACCGATCACAAACCTTTAATCTCGCTGCTTGGCTCTCGGTCTTTGGATGATCTTCCTCCAAGAATTCTTAGATTTAGGCTAAGACTGTTGAGGTTCAACTACAAAATCATACATGTCCCAGGAAAACAACTCGTCACTGCTGACACTCTCAAGAGCTCCCCTGGGAATGGAGGCCAGAGAGGCCAATAGTAGCTTGCAGAAAGAATGCTGTGCATACATTGATCACATTTTACACTATCTCCCTGCCACTCATAGTAAGCTAGCGTGCATCAAAGAAGCTCAAAGCACAGACAGTGTTTGCAGGCAGCTGAAAACATTGACGGAAAAAGGCTGGCCCTCTCACAGGAGAAGCGTTCCTGAGCATCTTCTGCCATTCTGGTCGGAGAGGAACGATATCAACATGGCAGAGGGTTTGCTTCTTAAGGGAACGAGGATTCTGATCCCTGCATGCATGCAACAGGAAATGATGGAAAGGTTGCATGAATGCCATCATGGCGTGACTAAGTGTGTGGCAAGGGCACAAGGATCCCTATGGTGGCCAGGGATAACAAGACAGATTAAAGAGATGGTGGAAAGGTGTGAAATCTGTTGCCAATATTCACAGACAAAGACAGAACCGTTAATGACCACGCCCCTACCAGCACGACCATGGGAAAAAGTGGCGGCTGATATCTTTCAGTGGAAGAATGGACATTATATCGTGGTGGTGGACTACTACTCCCGATACATTGAAGTAGCAAACCTCCCGACCCTGACAACATCTACAACTGTGGAGCGACTCAAGGTAATCTTTGCAAGATTTGGAGTGCCTGAAATCTTGGTGACTGACAACGGGCCACAGTTTTCATCCACAGACTTTGCCACTTTTGCCCAGGACTACGGTTTCAACCACACGACCAGCAGCTCTCGCTATCCCCAGAGCAACGGAGAAGCAGAGAGAGCTGTCCGTACGGTCAAACAGCTGCTCAACAAAAGTCCAGACCCTCAGAAAGCTATTTTGGCTTACAGAGCTACACCACTGGCTCACGGGCTGAGCCCAGTGCAGCTGTTGATGGGGAGGAGGATAAAATCAACAGTTCCTACTGCTCCTCAAGCACTGAAACCAGCCTGGCCAAACCTCAGAGCTATCAGGAAAAAAGACAAAGAACTAAAATAGAAGCAGAGAGAGTCATTCAACCTGAGACACAGGACTAAGGATTTACCAGTTCTGGTTCTAGGACAGAGAGTGTGGATTATAACAGCGCAGACAACAGCTACTGTCCAGGGACCGAATTCAACACCAAGGTCGTACAATGTGGAAACGGACCAAGGGAGCTTAAGACGAAACAGGGCTCACCTGACAGTGCTCCCAGAAAGTGGTTTATCCTGCCCGGATGAGTCAGAGACTGTCCAAAGGCAGACGGATGCAGGTGAAACAGTGACCAGGTCGGGAAGAGTTTCCCGTCCTCCAGATAGACTGGATTTATGAACATGCTAATTGACCAGAGAGTTTTCCCTGGTCTTGTTTGTTGTTCCTAAAAACATGTGTGTTATGTTGGGTATTAATGTTATTGAATGGGACTTGAATATGCTCAGTTATTAATACCTGGTGAATACGATAGAAGTAACTATCATTTTGGAATTATTTCATTTTGAAACAGTTCTATGTTTAAAATAAAGAAAAGAGGTTTATAAGCTAAAAGGGGGGATGTACAGATGTTCAGTACAATATCACATAGCGTCCAGAGGGGGCGCCGTTGAGTGTATTGTCGGGATTAAGGGGATGAAGAAGAACGAGTAAAGGAAGCTGTGTGAAGTTTACATGAAGTCTCTGAAGTCTGCTTTCACGCATATAAACACTACCACAACATACTGAACTGTCCAATCTACTAATAAAAGTATCAATAAATAAATCAATCAAACAATACTGAACAACACGCTGTGATTGTTTTGGTCTGATCTAGTGTCAATACTACAGTATTATTGATATTTTAGTCATTGTATGCCTTCAAAACTGCTTAATTTAGACCAAAAACAAGGAATAAAACTCCATAGTACTGTGAAGCCGTACATTTCAGTATTTTAAATGTATGACAACCCTGCTTTTTCAGTGTTGTCCAATTTGCTTACTCAACAACCTTGACACTTTTTTTTCCCAGCAGGTGTTAAGGCTGCATCTCTTCAGGTTAGTGGTTTGTGTGTAAGTGACAGGAAGAAAACCTCTGACTCACTTGGGCACAAATAGTGTCGCGCCACCTGTTGGATTGAGGACTTAAATATTAGATGTATTTCTTGTTTTTTTTGGAAAAATTTGCCTTACAATGTTTACAACACAAAATATTAAGTGTCATTACTATATATATGTATATATATATATATATATATATACACACACATTATATATTTATATATATATATATGTATATATATATATATATATATATACACACACATTATATATTTATATATATATATACATATATGTGTATGTATACATATATATAAATACATAGGGACGGCGTGGCGCAGTGGGAGAGTTGCCGTGCGTAACCCGAGGGTCCCTGGTTCAAATCCCACCTAGTACCAACCTCATCACGTCCGTTGTGTCCTGAGCAAGACACTTCACCCTTGCTCCTGATGGGTGCTGGTTGGCGCCCTGCATGGCAGCTCCCTCCATCAGTGTGTGAATGGGTAAATGTGGAAGTAGTGTCAAAGCGCTTTGAGTACCTTGAAGGTAGAAAAGCGCTATACAAGTACAACCCATTTATCATTTATATATATATATATATATATACGTACATAATTACATATACACACATATATATATATATATATATACACACATATATATATATATATATACACACACAGTAAATTATCACAATACTTAAAATTGATTTTAAAAACTAAAAAATTTAAACTAAATCCTTAAATTAAGTGACTGGAAAAAAAGCATGTGCACACTTCACAGTATATTAAGATTGTAGCCTTTTTTTTGTATTAAGTATGTGGATTTTATTTAAATCATTTGTGGAACAAGATGTACAAAAAAGATTTATCCTTGGCAACTCATCAGGAGTTTTTATATTTGTGTCAGTCAGTCAAATGTCTGTATTGAAGTCATAACACAATATCGCAGAAATTAGGCTTTAAATATTTGAGGGGGGGACACTTAAGCTTTTACAGGAACTTTGAGAAACAAAAAAAAATGCATTTTTAAGATTCAGCAAAACATTAACAAATACTTAAAAGGGCACTGATGTTAATGATTAAAATAATATTTAAAGTGAGTCAACATTGATCATTTTGCTGGTACGTGTTTCACTGGACTAGCCAAAGGATCCAAAAACTAAACCCAAAGAACCCATTGTCCAAGAACAATTTGACAAAGACAACGGGAACTTGTGAAACATGTGAAATGATTGGAAACAAATGTGGGACACGAAAGGCTCATTGTAAAATATGTTCTTATTCACAGAGAGTAACTGAAGGAAATACACCCATCACATCTTTTACAAAATTGAATACTTCCCCTTTGTTGTCTAGACTACTGGAAAAGAAAATGTACATGGCTCCTATACTCCCCTGCTGGTTAAATTATGCACTGCATACACCTCAACCTGCTTGGGTTGGAATACTTTTGTTTGCAGAAATAAAAACATTCGTTTGACTGAAAGGCTGATTAATACTAAAGTGACATTCTCTTACACAAGGGTAAGAAGGAAAAAAATGGTATTGTAATTCTTGCCTACTTAGTTGACAGTTGGAATCCAGAAAATAACACACTATTACAGATGTGTTCTTTTTCCCAACCAGACTGCAGGTGGAGAGCAAATGCAAACAAAAACACACTAGAATCCTAAAAAAGAAAATGAAGAACCCAAACATCTCAAGAAAAGGTTCTTGTGAAAGCAAAACATGCTCTTTTTTATGTCAGCTGGCACACAACCTGGTTTACTGTCAAGCCCAAGTCTGGCACGTACACGAAGAGCATTGGCTAGCACAGGCAGGGTACTCAATGCTTAGAGAAGTTTAGCTGTAAAAGTGACACAGAGGCCCGTCTTGATAGTCCATCCTTATTCTGGCAAGGCAAACCAGTCCAAAGGCTGTGTTTGCAATGGTCTTTTAATTATTGTTTGAATATGCGATGACCATCGCTGTACAACGAATGGAGGATTAAAAAAAAAACAAAAAAACACTGCCATGCCTTGTAGTGGACGCTGAGGTTTCTATCTGTGTTTTTAAGGTGCAGTGTCTTGTTGCATGCGTCTCTCTGCAGCTGCCGCCATGGCTCTACGTCGCAGCGTTGTGGAGTCAAGACTTGGGAAAGAGTACGCCTCCTCTTCCTCCAGTCCAGGAACATCCTCATCCTGATCCTCTGGACTCTTTGTCAGATATCTTCTACAAGTAAGGTCATAGAGGAGTGGATGCAAAACACATTAAAGTGGTACACTTAAGAAAGTCCAATAGTAAAGACTGAATCAAATACAAACCCAGTTTTCATATGAGTTGGGAAACTGTGTTAGATGTAAATATTAACGTAATACAATGATTTGCAAATAATTTTCAACCCATATTCAGTTGTATATGCTACAACGACAACATATTTGATGTACAAACTGATAAACATTTTTTTTTTGCAAATAATCATTAACTTTAGAATTTGATGCCAGCAACACGTGACAAAGAAGTTGAAAAAGGTGGCAATAAATACTGATAAAGTTGAGGAATGCTCCTCAAATACTTATTTGGAACATCCCACAGGTGTGCAGGATAATAATTGGGAACAGGTGGGTGGGTGCCATGATTGGGTATAAAAACAGCTTCCCAAAAAATGCTCAGTCTTTCACAGGAAAGGATGGGGCAAGGTACACTCCTTTGTCCACAACTGCGTGAGCAAATAGTCAGTCAAACAGTTTAAGAGCGTTTCTCAAAGTGCAATTGCAAGAAATTTAAGGATTTCAACATCTACGGTCCATAATATCATCAAATGGTTCAGAGAATCTGGAGAAATCACTCCACATAAGTGGCATGGCCGGAAACCAACATTGAACGACCATGACCTTCGATCCCTCAGACAGCACTGTATTAAAAACCGACATCAATCTCGAAAGGATATCACCACATGGGCTCAGGAACACTTCAGAAAACCACTGTCACTAAATACAGTTCATCGCTACATCTGTAAGTGCAAGTTAAAGCTCTACTATGCAAAACGAAAGCCATTTATCAAAAACATCCAGAAACGGCGCCGGCTTCTCTGGGCCCGAGATCATCTAAGATGGACTGATGCAAAGTGGAAAAGTGTTCTGTGGTCTGACGAGTCCACATTTCAAATTTTTGGGGGAAATATTCGACATCGTGTCATCCGGACCATCCAGACTGTTATCGACGCAAAGTTCAAAAGCCAGCATCTGTGATGGTATGGGGGTGCATTAGTGTCCAAGGCATGGGTAACTTACACATCTGTGAAGGCACCATTAATACTGAAAGGTACATACAGGTTTTGGAACAAGTGAAGTGAAGTGAATTATATTTATATAGCGCTTTTCTCAAGTGACTCAAAGCGCTTTACATAGTGACACCCAATATCTAAGTTACATTTAAACCAGTGTGGGTGGCACTGGGAGCAGGTGGGTAAAGTGTCGTGCAACGGCAGTGACTAGGATGGCACAAGCGGGAATTGAACCTGCAACCCTCAAGTTGCTGGCACGGCCACTCTACCAACAGAGCTATACCGCCTAACATATGATGCCCTCTAAGCACCATCTTTTTCATGGACGCCCCTGCTTATTTCAGCAAGACAATGCCAAGCCACATTCAACATGTGTTACAACAGCGTGGCTTTGTAAAAAAAAGAGTGCGGGTACTTTCCTGGCCCGCCTGCAGCCCAGTCCTGTCTCCCATCGAAAATGTGTGGCGCATTATGAAGCGTAAAATACGACAGCGGAGACCCCAGACTGTTGAACGACTGAAGCTCTACATAAAACAAGAATGGGAAAGAATTCCACTTTCAAAGCTTCAAAAATTAGTTTTCTCAGTTCTCAAATGTTTATTGAGTGTTGTTAAAAGAAAAGGTGATGAAACACAGTGGTGAACATGCCCTTTCCCAACTACTTTGGCACTTGTTGCAGCCATGACATTTTAAGTTAATTTCCCCCCAAAAAATTAAGTTTAAGAGTTTGAACATCAAATATCTTGTCTTTGTAGTGCATTCAATTGAATATGGGTTGAAAATGATTTGCAAATCATTGTATTCCGTTTATTTTTACATCTAACACAATTTCACAACTCATATGGAAACGGGGTTTGTAGTACAAAACTCTGCTGGGTGAGCATCTCAATGAAGAACAATAGGATTAAGATTAGAGAACTGCAAAAGGAGCTTGTTGCAAAAGTAGTGTAAATGTCTGTCCAAACTACTCCGAACAATACAGAAAACGTGACAATCAGTGGACAAAATGAATACAAATCTAACAAAATCTACACCGCAACAATAACAAAGAAACTATCCTGATGTACTGTAAAAGTTTCAGAGTGATAATCATCTATGTCCAGGCTAAATGGAAGGGTTAGACGATTATGGAAAAAATAATAATAAAGATTATTTTTGATTGATATTGAGCTCCTTCAGTTTCGTTTCCACAGTGTTCGATTCAAGAACTCCTTCATTCAGCAGTCCATCCAGCTGTATAATCACTCGCCATACAGCAATAGATTATGTCTATTACCTGACACCTTCTATGTTAGCTACTTCTCTTTGTTTATAATGTCCATTTTCTACTGGATTCACTCTCTATTTTATACATATTCTGTAATATTGTACATGGTAATTGTTATTTATTACATATATGATATAAACATATGATATAATATGTCAGCATATATCCTATATGCTTTTAGTCTATTTTAAACCTGCATATACTTTCCATTATTTGTAACTGATCTACTGTGTGGAACAATTTCCCTTCTGGATCATTAAAGTTTGTCTAAGTCTTAATTGTAATCACAAATGATAACACGATTATTCATTCATTTGAACACATGAGTATGTATTGTACTACCAAAACTCAACTTTAAATATAGTTTAAAAGACAAGAAGTAGAAGTAAAAGAAGTAGTAGAAGTACAGTAGAAGAAGTAGTAGAAGTAGAAGTAGAAGAAAAATAAGATTTTTTTAATTGCAGAGTCCCTTGCTATCATATGTTGATAAAAAATATAACACATAATAAAAATCATCTGCAGGCTTCCCAAATACTGTAATTAAGCATGATTAGTTGAGCATATGTCAGCATGTGGCCCCACTTTTAACTATTTTTTTTCAAATGCTAACTTACAGTAAGTCATTAATTTCTCTTTGTGAGTCATTATTTTAGTATGTCAGGTAACTAGGACTGTTATGTTTTTACTTTACGGAAAAAATATCGAGATATATATCGTATATCGCCATTCAGTAAATGGAGTGGAAAACAACCAAAAGTTGCAGAATTCTTCACGCGATGAAGCCAGCCTACGTCACCAGTCTGTACTCTAATGCCCCCCGAGGCTGTGGTGGCAGTGACGAGGTGGAGACGTGATAGCGACAAACCGAGTTACACCGATTCTAACACCCACCCACCCCCTTCCTCTGTCCCCTCATCCTGGAGTCACCACCCAAACTAAGACATTTTCTGGGGGAAACACTGTGTAACACTCAATTAAATACAGAGAACATCTCTGTGCTAGCACAATTGCTAAGTGTAGGGCTGGGTGATATGGATCAAAACTCCTATCTGGATATAGTTTGGCTCATAAACTAGCCCATAAATAGAAATATTAGTTGACATAACTAAATATCTCCACCATGCCTTGTGTTCTAATTTTCAGAACTGATGGAGACCCCAAATACACAAAAACAAGTACCAACAGGTAAGAAAAGTAGTTTTTTTATGATAGGATCCCAACATAAAATGGAACTGCACTTTTTGGGGAATTTTGCCTCTCCTTCACAATCATTTTGAAAGATATGACAACAGTTGAATAAAAAAATACATAAAAGCATTCTAAATATTAAAGAAACGTAAACAAATGTCTGCTTAGAGCAGACCCAACGGGAGCTCCACTGTTCTACCCATATAATCAGATAAATAACCATTCAAGAAGTGCCAACAATATTCCATTTACTTTTTGAGCCTTGAATATTAACCAAGTATAAGTGATATTGTTATTACAAGTGCTAACGCAGACAAACTATAGCGGCGACGTGATCACCACGGTGTGTCCCTATGTTTCCATCATCAAGTGGTCGGCTGTTTCCTCGCTTCCTTGGTCCCTGGAGGTTTATTCTAAATAATAAATCATGTACCTCACCTGGACAGAAGAAGGCTGAGAACGTATTCAGATAGTTGGTATACTTTGACAACCATTTAGGACCCGAAACTGGCGAGAACACAACACAAAAATCGCTTGTTCTGCCCCCACCCTCCAACCTGTTTCCACTCGAGGACTATGAGACATTCATCTAAATAGGAATATATGAACATCCTAGCAGTCGGCATCCTAATGACAGCATATATTGTACAATCAGTGATGTTTTATTATTTTTGTTGGCTCTCAAAGTCTGCAGTGAGCAGAAATCTGTGATGAAGAAAAAAAAAGCAAAGGTCGAGAGGCGCTTTTGAAATGTATCCGTTGTGTATGCTTAAAACGATCAAATAGGTAAACATTTAATATTTTTATAATTTTGCTCGTTACTACATTACATATATAGTTAAATAATGTATATAAAACCCCTAATGGAGGTTTTTGGATGTTTTTAGGGTCTCAAAAGGCAGAATTGAACAGCTCCCCTAAGCTCCATTGTAAGCAGACTTTTGATCAAATTTGATTTAATATTTACAATGCATTAAAAAAAAAATCCATCCATCGTAATGTCTCGTAATGGTTGTCAACGATAGGCAGTTCCCGTTTAGGCTGTGTTTTAAGATAAGAAAAAAGAAAGCCTCAAAAATAATAAGAGAAGTCACATATAATCTCCAATCTTCTTTATAAAAATATTTAGCTATGCTCAATACTTCATTTAACAAAACACAAAAGAACAAAATGTGAAATAAAGTGCCCCGGTTTAAGAGGACATGTTTAAATATTAGCAGCAACATTAAATTAAAGGACCTTTAACAATGGTGTTTTTATAGGTGAAAATTAATATAGAACATGAACACAAATATGTTGGTCAGGAACCCTTACATACTGCTTCATGATGCTGTGTGACAAGCTGTGTTATGAAAATCACTTTTAAAAAGTCAATAATTGTAGTTACTCGTTACTTTACCAAAAACATAATTAAATTAGTGACAGAATTACTCCTTTAATGAATGTAATTAATTACTAGGGAAATCAATTAATGTGTTACTTACAAAATAAAATTCAAATATCAGGCACAAAGCAGTTGAGATAAGTTTCATATATATGACAGCAGTGTGTGCATCTGAGTATGTGCCTTTTAAAAGGCGGTGCCTGTTGCGTCGTGACGTGTGATGTCAGCAAGTCCACTAAGTAGTCTTGCTTGAGCTGTTTTTGTTAGCTTAGCAGGTAGATGACGACAGCTCTTTTGAATCTTTCACAGGTTTATGTTACCTCTGCCCAATAAATAGATTGCATGTGCTTCCATGGCTATATGACCTTGTCAACAAACACGGTATAATTTGAATGGAAAGTTTGTCACTTCTATCATTGATTTGTTGTGCAATATTCCCTCTGACCCTCGTAGATAAGAGTGTGCAGTGCAGTTTGTGTTAACACAGCTCACAGCGCAAGTGATCGATCGTTTGTCTTGGTTATAGTTTAAGTTCATTTCAAAGATGCAATGCAGATAGGTGAACATTTTACTCTAGTTTTATCAAGATTGGATGGATCTATTTTAGGAGAAAAATTAGATTAAATTGTTCAAATCCCTTGTGTCCAATAAACATTATATTAACAGAGGTGTAATGACACTAAGTCAGCTGATGCTGCTTTTCCGGGTTTCTGATTAGACCAAATATGCATGACAGCGTGTGTTGACTGTTTTTAAACTACACTCATGTGGATGGATATTTTTTTAACCCTGTATATGCGTTTTTTTAAATATCCGTATTCTGGTGGACATGGCCTCAAAGGCAATACAGAAGCAGCTCAAACTTCTTCTTCATTTTATGGCAGGTCATAAAGCTTTGTCTGTGACCTTAGGAGATTGCACTTATACCCTCTCGGACATAACACCAACCTGCGTGCCTGCTGGACCATGTCCTCTTTCCGTTGATTCAACATCTTCTGCCTCTCTTCGGCTGACTTGGAGAAGCGACTGCCTCGGGCTTCCATGTTGTCAGGCTCGCTGAGCACCTCAGCGGCTCCACTGGGCCCTGCCTGCTCTGCATGAGTCACCTGCAATGGGTTGCGCTCTAAGGCCTGAGCAAGTAGAAGAAAAATGTAAGGTTTATATTCTTATTTCATTATTTAAATTATTAATAAACAAGTGCAATGTTCAGTAAGGTTGCATGGACCTGTGCAGGTGGAGGGAAAGGCACCTGGATACGACCCTCCAGGATGTTGTCCGTGGTGACCTCCACAGAGCGGGTCAGCTGAAGGTCTTGCATGACCAGGTAAGAGGGTACCTGAGGAAACATCTCCTGGATCTGATGGGCCTGATGGGTGCAGAGCATAATAGCAGCATAATAGACAGCAAAACAGACAATAAAGTTGCTATCACTCTCAGCGAACCATGAAAACTTTATGTACACTGTGGACGGTTTGGTTCACAATGTACCTGTACTTTCCTAAAAGGTACACAGCCAAAGGATCAGAAAAATAATCTACTTGATTTAAAGAGCACGTAACTTAATTAAGAAAAATCAAAATATTTGTTAAAATAAATTATAAACTCACCATTGCTGTCAGTTGAGAGTTGTTAGCCTGAGCAATTCCTAAGATGTTGGTTGTGTGCATCACTTCTACTGAGAAACTGGGAAGCCAGCTAGCAATACGAGACCCTGTGATGGAGAGAATGCCTTTTTATTCTTACTAGCTTAACACACTGTGGGAAAAAAAAACTGTTTTCTGCATGTAGACCAGACCATCAAAGTGAAAGAAGTGGTTGTGTTGACTCATATGAGGTCTTGCATCTGCAGCTGCTCCAGTTGGGACCCCGTTGTCTTCCATGCCCGCTCCCTGCTGCTGGCTTCTCGCCTGGTCATTTTCCCCGCTAATGTTCAGGGAAGTGCGACACGTGGGGCACGACGTGTCTTGCTCCAGCCAAGATCGCAAACAAGAGCTGCAAAAGCACACCGTGCATAAGACCACATACACAAAGACACCTGTTTTTATTATTAAATATGTGAAAAATGTTTTTCAGGATGTAGACTTTACAAAGATTTTCAACATTTTCATGTAAAATGTGCTCCTCACGCCTGATCATTTTCTCTTTCCTGTTTACCATTACGGTATGTTCTATTATTGTAGTTCATGCAATGCCTAGCTATATTATGAAAAATATTACTTTCTTGATTTGAATTTAAGAGCTATAAGGCTACTTGTTGCTTTGGCAAATGATTTACAGCCAACAAAATATTTAAATTATTTGCAGATTTTGATTCCAATCTTCCATGAGTTAAATCGCCCTATATCAATAACAATCACATGTATTACCTATGAGTACTACTAACAATAACAATATCAACACAATACTTATCCTTATGGTCTTTTATCACATACAATATTTTGATTACAATTAGGCCTGGGCGATATATCGAATATACTCGATATATTGCGGGTTGGTCTCTGTTCGATATAGAAAATGACTACGGTATATCGTGAGTATACGTTCTCATGCAGTTGCTTTTAGCTACGATCATTACACTTCAGGCGTTTCTCACTCTTTCTTGTCTCTCCTTCTCACAGAGAAATAAAACAAGCACACCTTGTTACATACGTCACATACTGTCGCATGTGCAACGTCATATACCCCCGCGGAGCAAAGAGGTAGCGCAGTGGTGCAAGTGATAATACGAGAGACAGAAGGTGCGAATCGGGTAACAAATGAAGGAAGAATAATTAATTCCCAAGAAAAACAGCACGGGTCCATCGTCTGGGGGTGGTTTGGCTTCAAGCGGGAAGATGTCGAACAGACAATCGTAATATGTCAAGTAGGCAGGAAAAGCGTTGCTACAAAAAGTAGCAGAACTACTAAGCAACCACTGACCCAATTGAGCCTGGCGTCTTTCATTTCCAGATCAAGACCGTATGAAAAAATAGTCAACAACAGAAGGAGATAACGTCCGGAGTAACCTACCACATAGTGAAGGACATACAATATTTGCTTTCCTAGTATGCAGCTAATTTTTATTTGACAGTTATTGAAATATCTTGTGCACTTTTGTGCATGATGTCACACTTTATTTGTTTTAAACTATTGTAGTGGCGTTCTGGACAAAAAGTGCACTTTAGTTTTGTGTTGTTTTGAAATGTCATCTCAGTGACATCATCCACAAAAGTACACTCATAGTTTGTTTTAAAATGTCTCTGACAATCTTGCACTTTCTGTTTTGAAATACATGAATGTTTGTGCCACTGCTTGATAACTGCTTAATAAATACAGTTTTGGTAAACCAACTTACCGTATTTCCTTGAATAGCCGCCGGGGCGCTAATTAATTTAAAACCTCTTCTCACCCCTGCTCTTACCAATGGCATGCAGTAAAAAATTGAGTGTGATTAAAAAAAATAATAATAATAATAATTATTATTATTATCATCCTGCGTCTGCGGCTCGGTGGTTGGGGATCACTGCTGTACAGCATGTCATCGCAATCACTTTTAAACCATGCTGTCTACGTGCCGGCCGGACACATGCATGTAGCTGCTGCTTATAAGAGATTGCAATGCATACTTGGTCAACAGCCATACCTTTTACACTGATGGTTGTGATGTGGACGGCTTTGGGGCTCTTACTAGTGTGCGTGCACCGCACTCTGTGAACCCTCACCAAGCACATTTCTGGAGAGCATTCGCTCTGTGGCACATTATAGGCGCGGCATAGGGATTACCCATAGTGCCGTGTATCCGTGATGCAGGGCTATTATACACGCGCCCCCCAACCCCGCCCACCTCAACCAACGCACGGAGGGGAGGGGGGGGTATCGACGGTGTAGCCGGGAGTCGTGGATGCATTGCATTGTGGGTGGGTGTTGTGTTGCGTTTGTGGTGTGTTGCAGGGCGTATGTTCTCCACAAGTGTGTTTGTCATCGTTTAATGTGGGTTCGCGGAGTGTGGCGCGTGGTGGTGGGAGTGTTGAAGTTGTTTTGTATCGCAACCATTAGTGTGATCTGTGTGGCTGTGGAACAAGACCCCTGGTTTACACACAGTGAGAGCAAATATAAACTCCTCCGCCGAATTGAAATGACAGTAGGGGAAGGGTCACTCGTGACATCACAAATTTGACCTGGCGGTATAAGTAAGCATGTGCTTTTAAATTAGGGAAGCGAGTTTTACCTGGCCGTAAATTGAGGCAGGCGCATATTACATGCCCGGCGGCTATTCAAGGAAATATGGTAGTTGTGATTTCCCTCTCTACATGAATGCTTAAAATTATCATGTATTAATGCAGTATGAACAAGAATATTTTAATGTGGACACATAGAATCATCATACTGGTGTGATTATATGCATCAAGTGTTAATTCAAGGTTAAGGCAAAATAGAGATATATATAGTGTATCGTGACATGGCCTAAAAATATTTAGATAATAATAAAAGGCCATATAGCCCCGCCCTAATCAAAATACAGTCAATAGTACACAATACCTAAATATAAGTAAAAACTAATATGTACTTTTCATTTTAATCCTTTGTTTTTTTCCCTCAAAGTCGCCCTGTGTCCAGGACGTTATTTCTGAAATTGTAAACATAAAAATAAAAATCTAGACTTCTTGAAGCTCTTTTTTTAGCCTTTTCCTGCAGTGATAATAATACATGAAAATGAAAAATAAGATACCAAAGAATGCAGTTTATTTGGCACAATGGAGGTTATTATATCAACTAAGCTAATAACCGCCTCTGTCAGTCGAGTGACAAAAAATAAATAAAGTATCAGGTTAGATGCAATCAGCTTTGAAAATTTTCCAAATTCAAACAAGAGAAAACTCTTAAAATGTTCCGTTTCACCCAGCAAACAATTAAAATGCATTCAAGTATGTTGTCTTATAGTCTTCTACTAAAAAGCAAATACCTGATTGAAAAACAAGTAAATAATCCCATGCAAAACAGCTTTAAAATCATTTTAATGAATTACTTACTTATGGAAGAGGTGACCACAGGGAAGTTTGCGTGCTGTCAACATGGTATCCCAGCAAATGGCACAATCATCATCATTAGCTGCCAGCTCCTCTGCAGTCGCAACACCAAATCTGTATCAAAGATTAACAAAATATTAAGCATGTTAACTATGAAACAACTATAACTGCTATACTTGCATCAATGAACAATACATCTACATTTATTTGCCTTCACCTGGCCTCCATGTTGTTGATGACACGAAGGTAGTTCTTGTGCCTACGGATGCGGCGCTGGACCTCGTGGAAGAGATAACGCAGCTGCATGAAGATGACCAAACTCGCCATGGACAGCCAAATGTTCCCGAAAAGCTGATGTGACACATATTGACAGATAATGTTGACCACTCGAGAAAAAGGTATTCACAGACTTTGCTGACATGCCGATTCACTGTCTCACCAGCATATGGATATGATGCATGAGGTCTAGAAAGAGCATAGCCAGCTCCATAGTGAAGTCTGTATAGTAAACATAAGTTCCTTTACTCTCCCATGTCCCTGGATGGTTCAGGTCCCACAGGTGTATGGAGTACCTGCACAGAAATGCACAGAAGATGCTTGAACATGATGTTAGGGGTATGTAGGTGAGAAATAATGATGGTAAAACACTATGTAAAATTAAATAATACTCAAATAAAAATAGGTTTATTATATAATTGCTATAAAAAGACTTACATTTAAAAATTCACAAAGTTACTGCCATAAAACAGTGTGATAATTTGTGATGATTGACCGTTCTTCTGACTTGTGTCAAATAAAATGCCTCTGTGGAACAAAGAGGCTATTGTAAACAAATTATACTGCTTGGATTATCTCCGCCAAACCTGGATCTAAATCTGACATATCATCTCATGGTGCATTACTGTGTGCACGTGGATGCATGCCTTAAAGAGGCTTTAAAGGGGACTTACCGCATAATGACGTGCCCTGTGCGAACGGTCACCAGCAGACACTGACAAGACAAAAAAAGACAGGTCATTAATAGTTGTAAAACAACCAAGGCATTTACACAAACCAAGCGTGTGCCTTGGTCCCTACCTCTGCTGCCATGAAAGACAGTGTGTGCATACCATGGGATGCCCCCAACAGGCCACAGACCACAGCCAGACCACAACAGTCCAGCAAAAGGGAGACCAGGAGACACATCACTCGCACGTGACTGTTCATGGGAGTGGAGGGAGAGAATGACAGCTGGGACGACAAATTAAAAAAAGATAGAAAGGTTAAAAGTAGGACTTTAACTTGTTAAAAACATCCCCACAAACTGCATATCCCACCAAGCGAGTATGTACTCTTCTTATAAAAGTTTATTTATATTTTCAAGTCTGATTGTTCTAAAAACATTGCCATACATTATGGCAGGGACGGTCAAGAGTACCTCAGGATACAACACATGGTTCACAATAGCAATAATCTCAGTACTGTATGGCGATACTGCGGTATATCGCTCTTAATAACCAACAATATACTGTACAGTATCTGTGGGTTTATACTGTAGGGTTGAGAAACATAAACAACTTACACACTGCAAAGTCCTTATCCAGCTTTGTCCCACAAATATTGGAAAACCCAAAGGGGGTCCACACTTTTGATTTCAACAATGCCAATGTATCAATTTAACTTCACTGCTTGGGTCTGCCATGTTAGCATCTTTTTTCTTTTCCGACCTCAGCCCCCCCCCCCCCGAACATGCAAACGGTGACACAACTCACTGAGGAGGAATGATGAAAGAAAGTTATAGCAAAAAAATAACCCACATCGATAATGATATGGCAAGTTTAAACATGGCGACAGTTCACCATAGACCTACGCAATAAACTGATTTTATTGCTATTTTATCATACTTTTATAATTTTTTTGTAGTAATAAAAGTGTGCGTCCCTCGATATATGTCAAAGGAGTTGAGAGTCAAAGAACAACATATAATTTGGGTGTTATGACCAGTTTAGGGACTAACGCAGAAATGGGCAAACTACAGCCCGCAACCGTATACGGCCCGTTGAAAGTTTTAAATCCGGCCCGCAGAACTTGTCCAAATTATTGAAAAAAAAATGTATATATATATATATTTTTTTTTTTTTACAAAAAACTCTAATCAATGTTAAGGCTTCTTTCTGCCTCCCGTATGCGTTTTCAGCGCTTGACTATCATTAAGGAGGAGCCACCCTTTAAATTCTATTATTGAATTACATTTCATATTATTATTGTAAACCTTGTTTAATGGACAGTGAGTGCCGAGTATTTAATGCAGAATGGACAACAAAATATTTTTTTACTGAAGTCCGATCAAAGGCTGTGTGTGTCTGGTATGCCAAGAAACTGTCGCGGTTTACAAAGAGTACAATATCAGCCGCCACTTTGCTACAAAAGATGCTAACTTTGTCTGGCTCGACCTTCGTCTGTGAGCAGACATTCAGCGTCATGATCATCAACAAATCCCGTCACAGATCCAGGTTAACTGACCAGCATCTCGGAGCTATCCTGGGAATTACCACAACCAAATTCACTCCAGACTGTGATGCATTGGCCGAAAAGGGAGATCAACAACACTGTTCCCACTGAAACTGTGAGTTTCTCTGCTGTTATTCTGTGATAATCAAATGTTAACAATTCAAGTATCCATCCATCCATCCATCATCTTCCGCTTATCCGAGGTCGGGTCGCGGGGGCAGCAGCCTAAGCAGGGAAGCCCAGACTTCCCTATCTCCAGCCACTTCGTCTAGCTCTTCCCGGGGGATCCCGAGGCGTTCCCAGGCCAGCCGGGAGACATAGTCTTTCCAACGTGTCCTGGGTCTTCCCCGTGGCCTCCTACCAGCTGGACGTGCCCTAAACACATCCCTAGGGAGGCGTTCGGGTGGCATCCTGACCAGATGCCCGAACCACCTCATCTGGCTCCTTTCGATGTGGAGGAGCAGCGGCTTTACGTTGAGGTTCTCACCCTATCTCTAAGGGAGAGCCCCGCCACCCGGCGGAGGAAACTCATTTCGGCCGCTTGTACCCGTGATCTTATCCTTTCGGTCATGACCCAAAGCTCATGACCATAGGTGAGGATGGGAACGTAGATCGACCGGTAAATTGAGAGCTTTGCCTTCCGGCTCAGCTCCTTCTTCACCACAACGGATCGATACAACGTCCGCATTACTGAAGACGCCGCACCGATCCGCCTGTCGATCTCACGATCCACTCTTCCCCCACTCGTGAACAAGACTCCTAGGTACTTGAACTCCTCCACTTGGGGCAGGGTCTCCTCCCCAACCCGGAGATGGCACTCCACCCTTTTCCGGGCGAGAACCATGGACTCGGACTTGGAGGTGCTGATTCTCATTCCGGTCGCTTCACACTCGGCTGCGAACCGATCCAGTGAGAGCTGAAGATCCCGGCCAGATGAAGCCATCAGGACTACATCAGCTGCAAAAAGCAGAGACCTAATCCCGTGGCCACCAAACCGGAACCCCTCAACGCCTTGACTGCGCCTAGAAATTCTGTCCATAAAAGTTATGAACAGAATCGGTGACAAAGGACAGCCTTGGCGGAGTCCAACCTTCACTGGAAACGTGTCCGACTTACTGCCAGCAATGCGGACCAAGCTCTGACACTGATCATACAGGGAGCGGACTGCCACAATAAGACATTCCGATACCCATACTCTCTGAGCACTCCCCACAGGACTTCCCGAGGGACACGGTCGAATGCCTTCTCCAAGTCCACAAAGCACATGTAGACTGGTTGGGCAAACTCCCATGCACCCTCAAGAACCCTGCCGAGAGTATAGAGCTGGTCCACAGTTCCACGACCAGGACGAAAACCACACTGTTCCTCCTGAATCCGAGGTTCGACTATCCGGCGAAGCCTCCTCTCCAGTACACCTGAATAAACCTTACCGGGAAGGCTGAGGAGTGTGATCCCACGATAGTTGGAACACACCCTCCGGTCCCCCTTCTTAAAGAGAGGGACCACCACCCCGGTCTGCCAATCCAGAGGTACCGCCCCCGATGTCCACGCGATGCTGCAGAGTCTTGTCAACCAAGACAGCCCCACAGCATCCAGAGCCTTAAGGAACTCCGGGCGGATCTCATCCACCCCCGGGGCCTTGCCGCCGAGGAGCTTTTTAACTACCTCAGCGACCTCAGCCCCAGAAATAGGAGAGTCCACTACAGATTCCCCAGGCACCGCTTCCTCAAAGAAAGACGTGTTGGTGGGATTGAGGAGGTCTTCGAAGTATTCCCTCCACCGATCCACAACATCCGCAGTCGAAGTCAGCAGAACACCATCCGCACCATACACGGTGTTGATAGTGCACTGCTTCCCCTTCCTGAGGCGCCGTAAGGTGGTCCAGAATCGCTTCGAAGCCGTCCGGAAGTCGTTTTCCATGGCTTCCCCGAACTCTTCCCATGTCCGAGTTTTTGCCTCCGCGACCGCTAAAGCTGCACACCGCTTGGCCCGTCGGTACCCGTCCACTGCCTCCGGAGTCCTATGAGCCAAAAGAACCCGATAGGACTCCTTCTTCAGCTTGACGGCATCCCTCACTGCTGGTGTCCACCAACGGGTTCTGGGATTACCGCCACGACAGGCACCAACAACCTTGCGGCCACAGCTCCAATCAGCCGCCTCGACAATAGAGGTTCGGAACATGGTCCACTCGGACTCAATGTCCCGCACCTCCCTCGTGACATGTTCAAAGTTCTCCCGGAGGTGTGAATTGAAACTCTCTCTGACAGGAGACTCTGCCAGACGTTCCCAGCAGACCCTCACAATGCGCTTGGGCCTGCCAGGTCTGTCCGGCATCCTCCCCCACCATCGCAGCCAACTCACCACCAGGTGGTGATCGGTAGAAAGCTCCGCCCCTCTCTTCACCCGAGTGTCCAAAATATAAGGCCGCAAATCCGATGACACAACTACAAAGTCGATCATGGAACTGCGGCCTAGGGTGTCCTGGTGCCAAGTGCACATATGGACACCCTTATGTTTGAACATGGTGTTTGTTATCGACAAACTGTGACGAGCACAAAAGTCCAATAACAAAACACCACTCGGGTTTAGATCCGGGCGACCATTCTTCCCAATCACGCCTCTCCAGGTTTCACTGTCGTTGCCAACATGAGCGTTGAAGTCTCCCAGTAGGACAAGGGAATCACCCGGAGGAGCACTTTCCAGTACTCCCTCGAGTGTACCCAAAAAGGGTGGGTATTCTGAACTGCTGTTTGGTGCGTAAGCACAAACAACAGTCAGGACCCGTCCCCCCACCCGAAGGCGAAGGGAAGCTACCCTCTCGTCCACTGGGTTGAACTCAAACGTACAGGCTTTGAGCCGGGGGGCAACCAGAATTGCCACCCCAGCCCGTCGCCTCTCACTGCCGGCAACGCCAGAGTGGAAGAGGGTCCAGTCCCTCTCGAGAGAACTGGTTCCAGAGCCCTTGCTGTGCGTCGAGGTGAGTCCGACTATATCCAGCCGGAACTTCTCTACCTCGCGCACTAGCTCAGGCTCCTTCCCCCCCAGTGAGGTGACGTTCCACGTCCCAAGAGCTAGCTTCTGTAGCCGAGGATCGGACCGCCAAGTGCCCTGCCTTCGGCTGCCGCCCAGCTCACAATGCACCCGACCTCTATGGCCCCTCCTATGAGTGGTGAGCCCATTGGAGGGATGACCCACGTTGCCTCTTCGGGCTGTGCCCGGCCGGGCCCCATGGGAACAGGCCCGACCACCAGGCGCTCGCCATCGTGCCCCAACTCCGGGCCTGGCTCCAGAGCGGGGCCCCGGTGACCCACGTCCGGGCGAGGGAAATCTGGGTTCATTTCGTTGTAATTCCATAGAAGTCTTTGAGCTGCTCTTTGTCTGATCACTCACCTAGGACCTGTTTGTCTTGGGAGACCCTACCAGGGGGCATGAAAACCCCCAGACAACATAGCTCCTAGGATCATTGGGACACGCAAACTCCTCTACCACGGTAAGGTAGCAGCTCAGAGAGGAGACAATTAATTTCGCTCTCACAATTCAAGTAAATCTAATTTATACTGTGAATTTCTCTACTGTGTTTATTGTTAATCAAATGAAATTAATGGATTTGGAAGAAAAAAAAATTGTACAATGAGCCTTGCTGCCTACTCATGATGATATGTTACATGTTTGTAGGCCAAATCCTCTCACGTAATGGCTTTTACATGTAATTTATATTATTTCACACAAACACTCCATCCATCTGTTCCTGGCCCGGCACCCCTGTCAAATCTTACAATCCAATGTGGCCCTCCTGGCAAAAAGTTTGCCCATCCCTGGACTAGAGCATTCCAAAGTAACGCATTAGTGTATTCTCATTACTGTATCGCTGTTAATTTCAGCGGAAACTAGTAGTCTAACGCGTTATTTTTCATATTAAGTCTCAGTTACCGTTACTACATGATGCGTTACTGCGTTATTTTATATTATTTTTTATGTAGTATGGGCTAGAATCTGAGAAAATCGGAGTGTTTTATTGGAGAGCTGCGGTGTCGTCCTTCTGAATCTTCCTGTGTCACAAGGGGGAGAAGAGGCGCGCTGTGTGTGTGTGTGTGTGTGTGTGTGTGTGTGTGTGTGTGTGTGTGTGTGTGTGTGTGTGTGTGTGGAGGGTGGGGGGCGTGTCTGTGTTTACTAACAAGACATCATTGCGTAGCCGAAGTCGAATTTCTTAACAATGAGATATTCTCACAAATTTTCTTTTGTCGAGCACAAAGAAAATAACATTTTAGTTAAATGTAAGTTGTGTCTTGGATCAAAGATTCTACCTACTGCCCAAGACAGCAATTCAAATCTGCTGAAACAACTACAAAAGCAACATGCTTCGACAAAGCTAGTAAAGAGAGACACACTTCACTTCCACCTCCACCGAAGCAACAGCGGCTGGATCTTAACAGAAGTACTGCTATCCAGAATAACATTGATAGAGCAGCATATGAGCTAGAAGACATGCAAGCTATTTCTACAGTGGAGCCACCCGATATCAGGCAGCTAATTAGCATAATACCGGGCGTCACACGACAAATGGCACGGAAAACATTTTCCGATGGAAAGCGAGCTAAAGAAAACACTCCAAACTCTGCCTCTGCACATCATTTAGCACTGAAGGTACACACTGGTCTTATATACTGTTGCTCTTTCATTCTAGATTTCTAGAGTGTTTGATTATCACATCACTCTAAGTGTATAGACTAAAAAGTTTACAAACATAAAAAGGGATCCAAATGGGCCAGACCAATCTTTCCTTATCGTTAAACTAAAACTGGGGAAATGCGTAGTGTTCTGGGGCTTCAGTACAGCGTTGCTCTCCTGAAGACATGATTTTATTTCACAATCGTGCGTTTGTCATGTGTGCCTTCCTTGGGCGAAGCCAAGTTTACAGCTATGTTGTTATTATGCTGTTTGTTACTTATGTATGTTATGTTGCAGCTATTTAAAATAGTTTTGTCTATTTGTTCTGACCTGAAATAAATTGTCCCTTTGAAACATATCTTTGTCTTTGTTTGCTGTATTTAGACCACATTGCTTAGCAGAGTTCAGTGATGCAAATGCATGTCAAGTTGGTCAACAGATTGTATTCTCCAGTGCAATAACAGTACTAAAATGAAGGCTAAAAGGGCATGAATGGGAGCCTTAAAAAAAAGCTTTAAAAAAGTAACTAAATAGTTAAGATTCCACAGTAACGCATTACTTTTTGGTGTAAGTAACTGAGTTATTAACTGAGTTACTTTTGAAATAAAGTAACTAGTAACTGTAACTAGTTACTGGTTTTCACTGACTAACCCAACACTGGTTATGACTGATGACAATAAGTCATAAAAATCACATATAAATTACAAAAAGGTTAAATATTTAAAAGTATTGCTATTTTACATAAGGTTAAAAATTGTATAATAAAAATGCATTGTATATTTTGTATAATCTAATGATTGTGCCATATCAAACATATTGCATTGAAGTGTAGTGTAGTGCCATTAAAACATTTAAATCCAAGCTTCCTTTTACAGAAAAAAGCTGTAACAGTCATTAGCGAATATAGATACAGGGAACTCACAATCCCAATAACTTAACAGTTACATGTATTTAATGAACTGATATAGCACAACATGTAAAAAACAACAATATTCTACCAAACAACATTCAAAACATATTTGTAATAAGAGAAAGTAATTATAACTTTAAAGGAATAGAGATTTTTAATAAATCCCGATTTCGAGCAGTGATAATGGAAAGATGCATTGTAATTAAAGGCGAACAAAATCTAAATTTCTTTTTGTATTTAAAAAAAAAAAATCATGAAAATATAAAAATAGTACTGAGTAATTTGATGTTTTTGTTTATTTTTTTGTTGTATGTGTTGAAATAGAATTATGGCCTCACTACTCTTCTGAGTTGAACGACGAATGTTACATATGTGTGAATGAGGGAGAGATACTAAAAGTTTATAGTTTTTTCAGCTCCTTTTCATTCATGATTTATTTTTTAAGTTGTATTGATTTTTTATTTCATATTGAGTTAAGCTTCCACCCTCTGTCTCATTTCCTTAGCGGCCATTCACACACAAAGCACACACACGTTTTCCCTCAGTGTGAGCAGTGGTTTGGATTTGCAGCAAAAGATGTGGACAAGTGACTGCATGCCGCAAAGTTAGTAGAAAAAAGACAGTAGCACAACAGTCTTTTCCAGAATTTCAAACAAAGGCATCCAGACGAGAGGGGGGGAAATGGAACTTTGTACAAGGTGAACAAGACCCCAACAACAAATAAAGTTCCGCTAATAAGCAGCTTATTGTGGTGGAATAGTTAAATTTCTTGCTGCAGGAGAATGAGACTTGTTGAGGAGTACAAAGTTAGCAGTCAGTATTTGTTTCTACAAATTGGGGAATATAAGCCAATAAGTAGAAATACACATTCTGTTGTATGTCAATGTTGTTCTGTTAAAATCTAATTTGATAAAAGTTTGTACATGTTCGCTCTGCTATCTTTCGTTAGCCTGTCAAGCAGCTGTTCAATTGTATGTTAGCATTAAGCTAGCCGCATTACAGCCAACTTTCATTCTGTATAATTCATTGTATTGCTTTTTTTTTTTTTTATAACAAACTTTAATGTTGATTTATCTCGATTCTTAGGTGTATGTGCCGAGTTCATATGTATATTAATGTACTTTTCTTTGTCTGCTTAGTTTTACAGTAACTTAATAGTAGAAACTATTATAGATAGATAGAGAGATAGTACTTTATTTATTCCGTCAGGAGAGTTCCTTCAGGAAAATTACAAAGAAACAAACAAGTTGTTTCTTCATCTCTAAATTAAAAGACTGTTTACATATTTGGAAAACAAAAATCCAACATTCAGGGAGGGCAGAATAATATATGTCAATCAACCACACGTGTACAAAGTGCAGCCTGTTTAGTACTAAAATAAGAAGCAACAATTGAAAAACAGAAGACAATACGAGAAAAATATATATTTACTACTAATTAAAATTTGTTTTTAACTATGTATACATTTTATTGCCTTCTTAAAGAATATGTATGCATACATGCCAATTATGCAAATTTTATGATCAGCACCCACCACACCTCTAGCGTTGGCCCCACCGTCACAAATACATTGGCAATCTGTGGGAAACACTCTTAGTCACAGATTTGTCATTGTCATTATATTGTAACATTTGAGGATACACGGCTAGAAATGACAAAAACAATCACAAAAACTCTGGACGGGTGTATCATAATGATTTAGTTTCCACTTTTCCGCGAAGCCCCATTTTCTTGCTGTTTTCTGTATTGCCTAGAATAAAATGTATCTCTTTATCCAAGAAGTTAATACAGGAGAAATTGCTCCATTTTTGTCAGCGTGTCTTGTTCCGACTAATGCGTTTAATGCGATGTGGTTTCCCCAGCTTCCGACAAGTACCGAGGCAGTAATATTCTGAAGTAGGGATTCTTGTGTAGGCCAATTATTAGTACAATTTTCCTTCACAGTTAAGCTAGCTTCGTCGAACCACATTTACTGTATGTGTCACAAGTAAACTACTGTTTAAGATCACTTGAATATATTTTTTTTAAATGACATTTTTCAAAAGGTTTCCTCCTAACGCCTGAGATGGACTCAGCTTCTAATAATAGCGACAGCCTGTTGGGTCACTGATACATTTTTACCTCGGGACAGTGCGACGCACTCCTGTATCAGATTGTATCGTGCATGTGGGACAGAAAACAAAGTATCAAGTGTGGTCCGTGTTGCAGTTGTAGACTGTCCACAATATTTGTCAATAGAAGTGCGGGTGGGATGTATAAAAACTTACATATTCAAATCGGTCTTTGCAGAGCTGCACCATAAGGTGAAGAAATACCAGCGCAGCGAACCACAGACACCACATGACCACCTCATCTACAGTCTGCACGTTCAGCACTCCAAAGATGAATATAAACTTGTAGAAAATGAAGTTCCAGAACTTGTCTTTCAGGTGCTTGAGAAGTTGGAAGGAAGAAGATATTAGAAAGACTATTGTCCTGTTTGATAAACAAACAGAGATGCACCAAACTAACCTGTTTCTCACTGACTCTGAGTGGACCAAACACCACGTACTGGATCATTTTAGCGATTAACATTAAAGAGCAGCAGAATGTGTTCACTAACACCTATAGGAAGAGAAAGAATCACATTAAGAAAATGTCCAACCAAAATATGAATTTGGGAACAGGAGCTCACCCATACAAAGAGGCTGTCAGTGACCAAATACCACAAGACAGTGCTTGCAAGTCCTGTGCTACTAATATCATTTTTTAGGTCATCTAGATCCACTTCAGTGGGGGTTGGAGTCTCGTCCGCTTCCAAGGACCCAAAGGCTGGGTCTGTCACGGTCGTGTAAGCGCTGAAGATGCTGCCAGCCAGCAGAGCCACGGTCAACGCCGTGTATGTCTGCAGACTGGGCCATGGGAACCGCTCCAGAAATAGCAATGGCATTTCAGCTCAAACTTCCCTTCTTCTTCTCCTTCCCCACTCGAGAATATAATGCTGTTAAAACAGAGTAGACCTGGGTTAGTAGGGTATTCGAAGTGATGGCTTGTCTGACTGCTCCTTTGGGCATATATGCGACGACTTGTCCAGGGTGTAACCCGCCTTCCGCCCGAATGCAGCTAAGATAGGCTCAAGCGCTCCCCGCAAACCCGAAAGGGACAAGCGGTAAAAAAAATGGATGGAATGTCAGAAATTATGTTAGCCAGGTGAAATGTTCACCTGTTAGCTAGCACGACGACATGGACCTGACATGTCTATTGCTACAAGCGTATTACGTACTTAATCTGGTCATTTGTATTATCTTTGCATAAGACAAATGACAGCAATTGCGAGTCGTTTACCGGCGATTCTAAATCATTTGACGTATTTGCAACTCGACTGGCTAACGTTAGCTACCATTAGCTTACAAGTCGGCTAACATTAGCCACCCACTCTTGGCTGCTAGTTAGGCATCAACGCACACATTCAACTTTTACTTACAGCTTCCAAGAATGTCGTAGACAGCGTACAGCCTCCACAATGTATCGAGCGGTGTGATTTTAAGGTTACTTCATGTTAAATGTCGTAATTGTCACCAACGTCATGTTTATTTCACCGAGTTGCCAAGCCAGGGGGAGGCTCCTGTCTCGTGCCCGTTGCAACTACGTCATCATAAGAGATCGCCTACGACATTTCGTCCACAAAACAGCCCCAAACTTGATATATATATATATATATATATATATATATATATATATATATATATATATATATATATATATATATATATATATATATATATATATATATATATATATATATATATATATATATATATATATATATATATATATATATATATATATATATATATATATATATATATATATATATATATATGTGTGTGTGTGTGTGTGTGTATATACATACAGGTGCTGGTCATATTATTAGAATATCATGAACAAGTTGATTTATTGTATGTAGAATGTATGCATTCATTCCAAACAGGCTGATACATTTCAAGTGTTTTTTGCCAAAAAGGAGATAATTATAGCTGACAACCAATGAAAACCTTAAATTCAACATCTCACAAAATTAGAATATGGTGAAAAGGTCAGATATTGAAGACACATGGTGCCACACTCTAATTAGCTAACTAACTCAAAACACCTGGAAAAACCTTCAAATGGTCTCTCGTTTTGATTCTGTATGACGCACAATCAAGGGGAAGACTGCTGACTTGACAACTTTCCAAAAGATGACCATTGATACTTTAAAGAAGGAGGGCAAGACACAAAAGGTCATTGCCAAAGAGGTTGGATGTTCCCAGAGCTCTGTGTCAAAGGACATTAATAGAGAAGCAAAGGGAAGACAAAGATGTGGTATAAAAAAGTGTACAAGCAAGAGGGATAACCGCGCCCTGGAGAGGATTGTCAAACAAAACCGATTCAAAAATGTGGGGGAGATCCACAAAGAGTGGACTGCAGCTGGAGTCAGTGCTTCAAGAACCACCACCCACCGACGTATGCAAGATATATGGGCTTCAGCTGTCGCATTCCTTGTGTAAAGCCACTCTTGAATAAGAGACAACCTCAAAAGTGTCTCGTCTGGGCTCAAAACAAAAAGGACTGGACTGCTACTGAGTGGTCCAAAGTTATGTTTTCAGATGAAAGTAAATTTTGTATCTCCTTTGGAAATCAAGGTACCAGAGTCCGGAGGAAGACAGGAGAGGCACAGAATCCACATTGCCTGAAGTCCAGTGTCAAATTTCCACAATCGGTAATGGTCTGGGGTGCCATGTCATCTGCTGGTGTTGGTCCACGGTGTTTCCTGAAGTCTAGGGTCAATGCAGCAGTCTACCAGGAAGTTTTAGAACACTTTATGCTGCCTGCCGCGGACCAATTTTATGGAGGTGAAGATTTCATTTTCCAACATGACTTGGCACCTGCAAACAGTGACAAATCTACCAGTACCTGGTTTAAGGACCATGGTATCCCTGTTCTTGATTGGCCTGCAAACTCACCTGACATTAACCCCATAGAAAACCTATGGGGTATTGTGAAGCAGAAGATGCGAGATGCCAGACCTAACAATCCTGAAGAGCTGAAGGCCACTATTAAAGCAACCTGGGCCCTCATAACACCTGAGGAGTGCAACAGACTGGTCGACTCCATGCCACGCCGTATTGCTGCAGCAATTCAGGCAAAAGGAGCTGCAACTAAGTATTGATTGCCGTACATGCTGAAACTTTCCATGTTCATACTTTTCAGTTGGCCCACATTTCTAAAAAATATTTTTTGGTACTAGTCGTAACTAATATTCCAATTTTCTGAGATACTGAATTTGGGATTTTCAGTAATTGTCAGTACTAATCATCAAAATTTAAAGAAATAAACATTTCAAATATATCACGTTGTGTAATGAATTGATATAATATGTAAGTTTCATGTTCTGAATATAATTAATGAAATAAATCAACTTTTTCATGATATTCTAATATGAACAGCACCTGTATATGTGTATATATATATATCTATGTGTATACATATATGTATATACTTATATGTATATACATATATGTATATATATACATTAGGGGTGGGCAAATTAATGCGTTAATTACGCGTTAACTCATCAATCTATTAACGCCGACAATTATTTTATTGCACATTTGCGTATGTTGTTTACGTGCTTTTATTTTGTTAACGCCTTTTCTTAACAAGATGGCATCTCCCGGATGTACATCGGCGTGGAGGGGCTCTTGGTAAAGATGGAACATTTGGCAAAAATACCGGACAATTCTGCAAATTTCATGGCTGGCTTACAGCGTGGGCACTCCGGGATCACTTAAGACCACCAGACAATTCTGAATGTGGATAGATCGGGACGTTTTGGACTGAATGACGCGTGCTTGCTAGACCGGCTAGCTAGCATGGGAATACTTTGCCGGCTACATCCAGCGGCCTGTGAAGCAGCGGAGTATATGTGTTTGTCTATTTATGAATAATGCAGACGAGGAGTGTTGGCTGAGTTCTTAACGTTTGCTTTCAGAGCGTGCATATCACAACATACAAGATGCCGTCATGGCGACACAACCTATACCGGGCTACCGCGCATGCTCGTCACTCCTGTTGCATGCTGGGTAGGGTAGTTCTTTTTTTCCCTGGCTCATAACATCCCAAATAGTACCATGTATATGCGTTCAGTTTATCAAAGCACCAAGCAAACAATGGGAAAATTCCCATCATATCAATTCCTAGATATGGTCATAATTTTTTAAGTGCACTACGCAGAATAAACACAACATTATTAATATTGCTACTACGGATAATTTGATCAAAAATTCCCTAAAACAGCCCACTACCTATAATATAGGTTTTTTAAACATAAGCTCCCTGATAAAAAAAATGTTTCTGCTGTTACCTCAGAAATTGCCTGTTCGGATGTTATGATTGTGGCTCAGAGATTTTTGTATGTAGATTATATTTATTTTCCATAACAAACAGGATGACTTAAATACCCTGGCAGTGGCAATAAGCTTAAATGTTTGTATTTACATTTTTTGAGTTGATTTTCATAAAATATGCTATTTAACTGCTACTGTTTAACAAGGACTGATTTAAATTGTGTTTGCACAACAAATGTTTTGGCGCTTTTGTTCATGTGGGAGAATATTCCAATAAAGGTGCATTACACACTACTTTTGAATTCATTATTGGGCTTTGCGTATACAATGCAGTTAATCGCGATTAATCGGAGAAATAGTGCGATTAACTTCGATTAAAATTTTTAATCGTTGCCCAGCCCTAATATACATATATACACATATATATATTTATATATGTGTGTGTATATATATATATATATATATATATATATATATATATATATATATATATACATATATATATATATATATATATATATATATATATATATATATATATATATATATACACACAGTGGGGCAATAAAGTATTTAGTCAGCCACCGATTGTGCAAGTTCTCCCACTTAAAATGATGACAGAGGTCTGTAATTTTCATCATAGGTACACTTAAACTGTGAGAAACAGAATGTGAAAAAAAATCCAGGAATTTACATTGTAGGAATTTAAAAAAAATTATTTGTAAATTAAGGTGGAAAATAAGTATTTGGTCACTTCGAACAAGGAAGATCTCTGGCTCTCACAGACCTGTAACTTATTTTTTAAGAAGCTCTTCTGTCCTCCACTCGTTACCTGTATTAATGGAAATTATTTGAACTCGTTATCTGTATAAAAGACACCTGTCCACAGGCTCAAACAGTCAGACTCCAAACTCCACTATGGCCAAGACCAAAGAGCTGTCAAAGGACACCAGGAAAAGAATTGTAGACCTGCACCAGACTGGGAAGAGTGAATCTACAATAGGCAAGCAGCTTGGTGTGAAAAAATCAACTGTGGGAGAAACTATCAGAAAATGGAAGACATACAAGACCACTGATAATCTCCCCTGATCTGGGGCTCAACGCAAGATCTCATCCCGTGGGGTCAAAATGATCATGAGAACGGTGAGCAAAAAACCCAGAACCACACGGAGGGACCTAGTGAATGACCTGCAGAGAGCTGGGACCAAAGTAACAAAAGTTACCATCAGTAACACACTACGCCGACAGAGAATCAAAACCTGCAGTGCCAGACGCGTCCCCCTGCTTAAACCAGTGCATGTCCAGGCCCGTCTGAAGTTTGCCAGAGAACACATGGATGATACAGCAGAGGATTGGGAGAATGTCATGTGGTCAGATGAAACCAAAATACAACTTTTTGGTATAAACTCAACTCGTTGTGTTTGGAGGAAGAAGAATACTGAGTTGCATCCCAAGAACACCATACCTACTGTGAAGCATGGGGGTGGAAACATCATGCTTTGGGGCTGTTTTTCTGATAAGACGACAGGACGACTGATCCGTGTTAAGGAAAAAATTAATGGGGCCATGTATTGTGAGATTTTGAGCCAAAACATCCTTCCATCAGTGAGAGCTTTGAAGATGAAATGTGGCTGGGTGTTCTAGCATGACAATAATCCCAAACACACCGCCCGGGCAATAAAGGAGTGGCTCTGTAAGAAGTATTTCAAAGTCCTGGAGTGGCCTAGCCAGTCTCCAGACCTCAACCCCAAAGAAAATCTGTGGAGGGAGTTGAAAGTCTGTGTTGCTCGGCGACAGCCCCAAAACATCACTGCTCTCGAGAAAATCTGCATAGAGGAATGGGCCAAAATACCAGCTACTGTGTGTCCTAACCTGGTAAGGACCTATAGTAATCGTTTGACCTCTGTTATTGCCAACAAAGGTTATATTACAAAGTATGGAGTTGAATTTTTGTTATTGACCAAATACTTATTTTCCACCACAATTTACAAATAAATTCTTTAAAATTCCTACAATGTGAATTCCTGGATTTTTTTCACATTGTGTCTGTCACAGTTGAAGTGTACCTATGTCATCATTTTAAGTGGGAGAACTTGCACAATCGGTGGCTGACTAAATACTTTTTTGCCCCACTATAAGTATATATATATATATATATATATTGAAAAAATCTAAAAAAAAACATCCAGAGCTTGTAGTGATGATATATCCTCTGTGTTTCTTCTGAAATAACGTGTGTATATATATATATATATATATATATATATATATATATATATATATGTATATATATTATATCCATCCATCCATTTCTACAGCTTATTCCCTTTCGGGTTCGTGGGGGGTGCTGGAGCCTATCACAGCTGCATTCGGACGGAAGGCGAGGTACACTCTGCACAAGTCGCGACGTTATCACAGGGCCAACGCAGATAGATGGACAACATTCACACACTAGGGCCAATTTAGTGTTGCCAATCAACCTTTCTCCAGGTGCATGTCGTTGGAGGAGGGAGGAAGCCGGAGTACCCGGAGGGAACCCACGCATTCACGGGGAGAACATGCAAACTCCACACAGAAAGATCCTGAGCCCCGGATTGAACCCAGGACTACTCAGGACCTTCGTATTGTGAGGCAGACGAACTAACCCATCTTTCACCGTGAAGTTCATATATATATATATATATGTATATATATATATATATATATATATATGTATACATATAAATCCATCCATCCATCCATTTCCTACCGCTTATTCCGTATATGTATATATATATATATATATATATATATATATATATATATATATATATATATATATATATATATATATATATATGCTTTGGCCGCAAGGTGGTTGGTGCCTGTCGTAGTGAGGGATACTTTAAAGCTGAAGAAGTAGGCCTATCGGGTCCTTTTGGCTCATGAATCTCCGGAGGCAGCAAATAGGTCAGACAGGCCAAGCGGCGTTTGGCTTTGGTGAGCGCAGAGGTAAAAACTCAGAGATCGTAGTTTAGGCAAGCCATTGGAAACGACTTCCGGACGGCTTCAAATTGATTCTGGACCACCAAGTGCCACTTCAGGAGGGGAAGTAATGCACTGCCAAAGCCGTATATGGTGATAAGGGTGTTCTGCTGGCCTTAACTCAGAATGTTGTGGATCGGTGGAGGTAATACTTCAAAGACCTCAATTTTACCGACACGTCTTCTTATGAAGAAGCAGTGCCTGGAGAATCTGTAGTCTGCTCTCTTACTTCTGGAATTGAAGTTGCCGAGGTACTTAAAAAGCTCCTCGGTGGTTGGATGAGATGGATGAGATCCACCCGGAATTCCTTAAGGCTCTGGATGCTGTGGGGATGTCTCGGTTGACAAGACTCTGCAGCATGGCGTGGATATCGGGGGTCTCTGGATTGGAAGACCAGGGTGGTGATTCGTCTTTTTCAGAAGGGGAACCGGAGGGTATGCTTCAACTATTGTGGGATCACACTCCTCGGTCTTCTCGAAAAATTCTATTCAGGTGTCATGAAGGCAGATAGTCTAATCCCGGATGTAGGAGGAGCAGTGTAGTTTTTGTCCTGGTCGTGGAACTGTGGAGCTCTTTACATTCAGCAGGATGTGAGATTATGACCTCCACCCCAGCAGGCGATGGCGTGATGCACTGCAGAGCCCACCAAGATGTATGTGGGTGTTGAAATAGTTTTTTTGTTTTGTGTCGTTTGTCTATGCATGGTGTAATTGTTTGTGCGCAGCATGTATTATCTATTGCTCATTGTTTGGTTTTTCGTTGTGTTTTACTTTTGTAGCTGTATGTACGAATAGTCTTACTGGTGTGGCAGATGGGTTGCATTAGTTCTGTGCTCTTTTAATGTCTTTTATGTCCTTTGAGTTCTTTGATGTTACCCTCTGGTTTAAGTCTGTTTTTACCTTATTTTTTGTGGATTTTTGTATCTACACTGCAACCGCATCATAATCAGAATCATAATAATACTTACTTTAAAAATCCCCAAGGGGAAATTAATATTTTCTGCACATCATTTCACCATTGTGGAATAAATAATGTCCCTTAAAGGACTAGAGATACCAAAACACATTAATGTCTCAAAACAACAGATAAGTCTGGCAGGCCTGAAGGTTGATGCTTGTTGCATACTTGTGCAGTCAGACAGTAGGCAGACAGACGTTCAAGAATTGACTTGTAAATTTGCTATAACTGTAATATTCTAGGAACTGTAAATGTTTTTAAGACAGAGAGTTTTTTTGAAGCGTCATTGTTCCTGTTCTCTATTTGGTTTGTCGATCCTTCCCTATGTCTTCTTGCATGTATAGTGATACTGACAATAAACAATCTTTGAAGTCTTTAAAGTCTTAAATGTGCACATTTTGAACAATTGACCCAAATATGTCTTTTTTTAATCGCAAGTCTCAGTGGGGTTTATTTCAAAGCCAAATTAGCCACAGAGCACACCAGTTGGCGTCTCCTCACTCATCTTTGCATTGACCTGATCACATTCAGCTAACCAACCACAGGTAAGGTAAAGGAGTATGATTAGTCAAAAATAAATTGCAAGTATAAATTTCAAAAGGTATGTCTTACTTAATTTGATCTAAAACACTACCTGTGAAGTAATAAATTGTTCATAATTTCATATGGGAACAATTGCTTGTATTTGTGAGACTATAGGCATATGTTTACTTAAGATTAACTATATACTAAACCTAAATGAAGCAAAAGTGGCATTCTGTAAAATCTGACTCACTTTTATGCCAAAATGGAAAAAAAAAAGAAAAAAAAAGAGGAAGTGAGGCCTTGCTGTTGCTGCAATTTGTTTTTCTTTTCCATGCAGACATCGCAGTCAGCATCTACCATTCCGACCAGCTCTCTTTAGATGTCATGGCCGCCGAGGGATTTGACGGCGGAGCAGTGGTGGCGTGCGTGATACTGGGCCTCTCCTTTCTGATCGGGACCCCCGGGAACCTGCTGGTGATCTGGACCATCCTGCGCCACGTCAAGCAGTGTTCGCACACTGTGGTGCTTATCCTGCACCTGGCTGTCGCCGACCTGCTCGTGCTCATCACGTTGCCCCTGTGGATCTACTCACTGGCCCGTTCGTGGGTGTTTGGGGAGGCTTCCTGCAAAGCCATGGGCTTCGTGATCAACGCCTGCATGTACGGCAGCGTCTTCCTCATCACCCTTATGGCCGTGGAGCGCTTTGTGGCCGTGCGCTATCCCTTCGTCTCGGCAGAGTGGAAGAGAAAAAAGGCTCTGAGTAAAGTGCTGCTGATCCTGTGGACCGCGGCCTTCTTGTTCAGCGTGCCTGCCCTCTTGACCCGTGTTGTCGATAAGGATCTGGGGTCTGATGAGGAGCATTGCTTGTACAACCAGTACTACTCAGCCACCCATGAGCTAGTGTGTGTGTTACTGGAGACCCTGGTGGGCTATGTGTTGCCATTCTCCATTCTGGTTGTGTGTTATGGCTGCCTGTGCACCCGCATCACTCAAATGACATTCAAGTCCAAACGCAAGTCTACAGTCCTCATCGCCAGTGTGGTTGTGGTGTTTGCTGTCTGTTGGACACCGTATCACATTGGAAACATCCTCTCCCTCGTCATCATCATTGCAGGTACATCCTTCCCGGATATCGGCAATCATCTGGAGGACGTTCGCATCAGCATGGCTTTTGTCAGTGGAGCCATGGTGTTCATCAGCAGCACTGTGAACCCCGTCCTCTACATGTTCGCCGCTCGGTCCTTTCGCAGCTCTGTGCGAGACACCGGCATTCGGAAGCTCTTCCGACACATCTCCAGCACATCTCCCGGGGAGGGCAACAGGGAGTTCTCCTTTGTGTCTAAAAGACAGAACAATCAAACTGACAGCTCTAAGTGTGAGTCTGAGTCAAAGGAATGCGTGGATGTTAGTGAGAATGATATATCCTAGCAAAGTCAATGGATGCTGTACAGGACACCAGTGGGCCAAATCCTTGGGATTTTGTTTTGCAACAGTACACCACATCACTTTTGTCATACATAGAGTAGGATCTTTTACCAGTGTTGTTATTTTTTGTTTTGTTTTTTCAGTAGAGCGCTCCTGTCATGAAGAGTAGGGGTGTGGCACAGTGAGATTCCAAAAAAAGATTTTATGGGTTTTCTTGAAGTACAAATAAATTAATTTTAACATAACTGAAGTTAGGCTCACCTCATTTTGGGCCTCATTTACAAATACAACCATAATGACCAACATTTAAATACAGTACCATAGTAGGCCCAAATATTCATTAAAACAAGGTAGACATGTTATTTAACAAGTATATTTAATATTTCGGCTAATATAACACTATACACAGTTTAAACAGTAACACTGTGTTTGATTATTTAATTAAGTGATTATTTGGTGTACCACTATTTTGCCACCTGTTGCGGTCCCAATGTGTTCCTGTGACTACAGCACTAGATTGGCCAGTTGGGCGGACAGTTGCAGTAGCTGGTGGTTGCGAGACCTTAACGGTGCCAGAGAAAGTGGAGGAAAGGCCCGACCATTTGTCACGTACCGTTGCTACCGCAGGTAGCTCTCCTGTGTTCTAATAATAAATTAAGTAATCAAACAAGAGTCAAAGTCATTCGTATCATTTTGATATATTTAATATGCTGGCATGTTTAAATTTCAAATATTGCAAACTAAATATGACATAATTTTCACATGTAACTGTAATCTGGCTTTGACAAATTTTGTTGTGAATTACACAAATTGTATTTCAATTGGGGGCAATCAAAGTCACCCACCCATTCTAAAAATGTACATGCAACTATCTTTTCAAACGTTGTGCAGCACTACTTTATCCGTGGTACAGCTACCTGTTGTGACCGTGCACATCTATCTTCTTCAATCAATCAATCAATGTTTACTTATATAGCCCTAAATCACTAGTGTCTCAAAGGGCTGCACAAACCACAACACAAACCACTACGACATCCTCGGTAGGCCCACATACGGGCAAGGAAAACTCACACCCAGTGGGACGTCGGTGACAATGGTGCCTAAGAACCTTGGAAAGGACGAAAGCAATGGATGTCGAGCGGGTCTAACATGATACTGTGAAAGTTCAACCCATATTGGATCCAACTCAGTCGCGAGAGTCCAGTCCAAAGCGGATCCAACACAGCAGCGAGAGTCCCGTTCACAGCGGAGCCAGCAGGAAAACATCCCAAGCAGAGGCGGATCAGCAGCGCAGAGATGTCCCCAGCCGATACACAGGCGAGCAGTACATGGCCACCGGATCGGACCGGACCCCCTCCACAAGGGAGAGTGGGACATAGGAGAAAAAGAAAAGAAACGGCAGATTAACTGGTCTAAAAAGGGAGTCTTCACATTCTTCCTGATGTAGTACCATTAATTTCTTATTTGCTCCTGTTTGCGGTTCTCTGACTCATTGACACGATTCCACTTAACCCGCTTCCATTCGCCCAGAACACAAGTAAGAAGCACATTCGGTCAGGCCAGGGCTTGCAGATGTCAGGCACATGGCTAATTTCAGTATAATTTGTGTATTTATTAATAAGAAACATATGCGATCACTTCTCCGTTCATTACAATATAACAGATACATGTGCTTGGATTAGAGCGTGTGCACACTTAATACATCTTAATTTTTTGTTGTGTATGTTGTTTTCTGGATTTGAACGTACGCCAACTTTCAGTAGGAAATCCTTGCAACTCTTAGTACACGAGGCTCTTGGTGTCTCATGTAACAGGAGTTGAAGTTGAAGAAACAAACATAAGTCTTGATTAAACAGTTGACATTTGTTTGAGCGCCGCACAGAGCAAATTTCATCGGCAAGATTTACGTAAATTGTCCAAAATATGCGAGGAAGTTGCAAGCAGTGGACAAAGACGTGAGGCTGCACATAATTTGCTGGAATTGGTTGAATTATTTTATTTTCTTTCAAATTAGATTAATCACACTTTTGAATCATGATTAATTTTGATTGATCAAAGTACTTGCTTGCATAATATGAAATAACTCAAAAAATGACCCCGATATTAGACACGAATGCAATTTTATTTATCCATCCATCCATCAATTTCCTACTGCTTGTCCCCTTCGGGATCACGGGGGTGCTGAAGCCTATCTCAGCTGCATTCGGGCACGAGGCAGGTACGCCCTGGACAAGTCACCACCTCATCGCAGGGCCAACACAGGTAGACAGACAACATTCACACTCACATTCACACACTAGGGCCAATTTAGTGCTGCCAATCAACCTATCCCCAGGTGCATGTCTTTGGAGGTGGGAGGAAGCCGGAGTACCTGGAGGGAACCCACACAGTTACAGGAAGAACATGCAGAACGATCTCGAATCCAGGACCTTTGTATTGTGATACATTCGCACTAACTCCTGTGCCACCGGCCAATTTTATTGTGAGAAAATTATACACAAACATGTTTTAAATATTTTACTTCATTATTTGCTCAAAACCTGGTAACGGTTTTACTTAAAGTCCCATTATTTGTATTTTAAGTGAAATTTACTAGTGAGCACACCAGTTGGAGTCTTCTCACTCATCTTGGATCTGAGGTATGCATTGATCTATCACTGACTGTATAATAAACCAATGCCACCTTTCAGGTAACCATTCACAGTTAAGGTAAAGCACCATCCATCAATCCATTTTCTCCCGTTTGTCCCTTTTGGGGTCGATACGCGGTCAAAATAAATTGTGTGAATAATCCGCGTTGATACAAGATTAATTGATAATAGTTTGTGATAAATCAACATGAGTTATTGTATTTAAATTGGCAGGTTTCTGGTTTCTACTTTTATACCATTGAGTTTAATAGAATTACTTTACTTCTTTGTTGACACATTGCAAAGTACAGATTTGAGTAAAAATGCATACTTATTTTTTCTTACCAGACAAACAAAAAGATAATGCAACAAAAAATGGAAACCACTACTTCTTACTTGAGTCTCACAGCAGAAAAAATTCAAGACCACTTCCCCTCCATGCTAAGATTGCAAAATGAAAAGCTGCGTGTTCCCTTTGTTGCGGCGCAAAATGCAGAATCATCTTGAGGCCTCAGAGCTCTCAGTTACACAAGAGACCGTCAAACAAGTGACTTATGAAAACATTTTCTTGGCCCGGCCATTGACATGACAGCAAAACAGTGAGGTTAGTGTAGCTACTCCCCCAGTAGATGGCAGTGTGCCCTCTACTTTTCATTCGTTTTATTATTATTTTTTTGTCTCATCACAGGCCATACCATTAGGAACCTCTCATTAGATCCAACACAAGAGGATAACCATTTTAAATATGCATTAGGCATATTAGATTTTCTGTAGATTTAGGATATGAAGATCATTCTCAACAAAAGATGTGATACTGGGGGTGTCTCCCGAAGATCATAACAGTTACTAAGCACAATATAGGTGGAAATATTTGAGCACCTCACAATTCGATTTTGATTCCGATTCTTGGGGTGACAATTCAATTCAGAATCAATTTTCGATTTAACTCGATTCTCGTTATATTATACTCTTTTCTGATGACATATGACTTATACGCACAGTGTTGGCCTAAAGAATATGTATTTTTAATAAACCCAAACATTATTGCACTTACTAAGCGTTACCTCAAATTCCTATATGATTTTCACCTTTTGACTTGTGATGCAGTGCAGCTCTAGACCACTCCAAAGTATATTGTAATTAAATCAATAACTTTGTGACAGTGGCAGAATTGCTTTACTTCTATGTATTTGCAAAAATGTCATCGTTAAAACCTTTTAAATAAGAGTTTTGGGGAATCAGTTATTGAAAAAAATTGCAGGTTGATTTTTAACAGGAAAAGCTACACTATCATTTAACCTGTGTGGATGTAAACAATGTATACCAACAAAATCAAAGGTCGGTTTGACATGAAAGTACTGTAAATGTTTGCAGAACCACTACAAGAAAACAGAATTTTGACATGTACGATCGTGCTATTTAATAAATACCCCCTGCTTCTGTTGTGATAGACTACACATGCAGCTCCTTAGATTTCAGCTATATCCCAAAGTGTGGCTTTCAACTACTCAAACCGGTTTATCTGGGACACACACACACATACAAAAAAAATAGGTGTGGCTGAATAAGTGAAAGGAGGAGGAGAGAAAGAGTGAGTCGTTCATTTACTGATATGCTAGAATAAATAGGGTGTGTCAGAGGTGACATAACATGGAATTTTGGGATGAGAGTGCAGTAAAATGGTGCATGGATTCAGCATAAATTAGTGGAAGTTTTCTTATTTTGTTTGAAGTAAAAAAAAAACAACTAAAGTATGATTCTCAAGCACAAATAAAAAGGAGCAGGAAGAACACTTAAGGTCTTTCAAATCTACCCTGTTATCATGCCTTCATAAGAGCACACACAAGGTTCCACGGGCACACATTGTGGTGTCTCAAAAAAGTATTAAAGAATCTGATGAAGGAACTTAAACTGGATTCTTTAACAAATGTCAAGCAGAATTTACACAATTTATTATATTTGCTGGAAAATATACAGTACAGGCCAAAAATTTAGACCAAGCCTTCTCATCCAATGTGTTTTCTTTATTTTCATGACTGTTTACATCGTAAATTTTCACTGAAGGCATCCAAACTATGACACCTGTGAAGTGAAAACCCTTTCAGGCAACTACCTCTTGCAGCTCATCGAGAGAATGCCAAGAGTTTGCAAAGCTGTAATCAGAGCAAGGGTGGCTATGTTGAAGAAACTACAATATAAAACATGTTTTCAGTTATTTCACTTTTTTTTGTTAAGTACATAACTCCACATGTGTTCATTCATAGTTGTGACGCCTTGAGTGACAATCTACAGTGTAAATAGTCATGAAAATAAAGAAAACACATTAAATGAGAAGGTGTGTCCAAACTTTTAGCCTGTACTGTATATTCTATATTTTTAATTCGTTACATGCGGCATTGTTGCAAGTTAAAAAAAGATATATATGCAAGATTGTAGCCATACCATAAAGTCTGTTAGGAAAAAAACAAAAACAAACATGTACATAAAAGCTAAACAGCACCAACATCAGACATCAGACTCAGCTATAATAATAAAAAAGAAACCCATATACTGTATAACAGTCGTTTTCTGCATGACCTCGGTTTAGGACTGGATTAGAAATACAGTCACCTTTGTCGTTAAAGTCCATAAAGCAGATGAACATGTGTTTTAGTCCTAAAGTGCAAGTGTGATAATTTGTTGCATATAATAAGTGTGCTTTAGAAAAAAATATGCACATCTTTCTATAGCCCTATTGCACATATATTTAGCATTAACAGATGCATAGAAAATTTCTCCAGAAACGCCTACATATATAGGTGTATCTATGAATGTAATATTGCACAATATACAAATACACAATTTTACGTAAGTATGCATAAAAGTAATGACATGATTAAACATGGTAACAATATACTTCATCCCAAGTGCAGGACTAATAGACTAAAAAATTCCTTTGTCCTACGCCATTAGACTGTACAACTCCTCTCTGGGGAGGAAGGAGGGGGGTACTAGGATGACAGGGGATGCAAAACAATAACAGTGCAATAGTTTTTCATAACATGGTCACTACTGCCTAGTTTCTCTTGTTATACTCTCATTTTACTATTGTATTTTTATTCCCATTGTTGCTTTTTATTTGTATTCTTATTGTAATATGTTTATATTTTGTTTCAATTTATACCCCCATTATTTACTTTTTACTTTTTAAATTGATCTCAACTCTGTACACTGCTGCTGGAACTTTAATTTTCCTGAAAGAACTCTCCTGAAGGAATCTTTCTTTCTTTCTTACCTTCTTAGTTTATTTCGAACATGAACACACTTACAACATAATACATCAACAATCCCACATCATTTCACATCACATCATGTCCGAAAAGGAGTAGGAAGAAGCAAAGCTTATTGAATCCTAGCCCTTTCCCACGTCAGAGCAACTACAATCATATACATTCATCCACTGACCTTAGAATGCGAATATTTGGGTGTCCCACGACTCGATTCAATATCGATTCTTGGGGTCGCGATTCGATTATATATAGATTTTTTTCGATTCAACGCGATTCTCGATTCAAAAACGATATTTTTCCGATTCAAAACGATTCTGTATTCATTCAATACATAGGAATTCAGCAGGATCTACCCGTCTGCTGACATGCTAGCAGAGTAGCATATTTTTTTCAAAAAAGCTTTTATGATTGTAAAGGACAATGTTTTATCAACTGACTGCAATAATGTACATTTGTTTTAACTACTAAACTAACCAAAAATATGACTTATTTTATCTTTGTGAAAACATTGGACACAGTGTGTTGTCATGCTTATGAGATGCGATGCAAGTGTAAGCCACTGTGACACTATCGTTCTTTTTTTTATTTTTATAAATGCCTAATGATAATGCCAATGACGGATTTTTAATCACTGCTATGCTGAAATTATAACTAATATTGATACTGTTGTTGATAATATTAATTTTTGTTTCAGTACTTTCGGTTTGTTCTGTGTCGTGTTTGTTCAATTGCTCTGTTTATTGCAGTTCTGGGTGTTGCTGGGTCAGGTTTGGTTTTGAAACTGGATTGCATTGTTATGGTATTGCTGTGTATTGTTTTGTTGGATTGATGAAAAAAAATAAAAATGAAATATCACTAAAGTACTATTTATCTATCTGTCTATCTATATAGGAACGGCGTGGCGCAGTGGGAGAGTGTCCGTGCGAAACCCGAGGGTCCCTGGTTAAATCCCCACCTAGTACCAACCTCGTCACGTCCGTTGTATCCTGCGCAAGCCACTTCACCCTTGCTCCTGATGAGTGCTGGTTAGCGCCTTGCATGGCAGCTTGTTTCATCAGTGTGTGAATGTGTGTGTGAATGGGTAAATGTGGAAGTAGTGTCAAAGCGCTTTGAGTACCTTGAAGGTAGAAAAGCGCTATACAAGTACAACCCATTTGTCATTTATGTTTTTAATCTATCTATCTATCTATCCATCTATCTATCTATCTATCTATCTATCTATCTATCTATCTATCTATCTATCTATCTATCTATCTATCTATCTATCTATCTATCTATCTATCTATCTATCTATCTATCTATCTATCTATCTATCTATCTATCTATCTATCTATCTATCTATCTATCCATCCATCTATCTATCTATCTATCTATCTATCTATCTATCTATCTATCTATCTATCTATCTATCTATCTATCTATCCATTCATCTATTTATCTATCTACTCTTTTATTGTTTTTTTGTTAATATTGCATTTGATTTTGAATCTTTAATTGCTGTGTTTAAATTATCCCAGCAGAAACAGATTGATTCAGCAGTTCCATCATGTTTTCGATACTTTAATATGCAAAAAGCATCAATCAGAAATGGTCAGATTATCTTGATTTTGACCCAATTACAAGCAGATTCGATATACATTGTCTACCTCCAGTTACTTTCTGTGATCTGCCACATTCCTTGTGTATGCTTCATGGATGTCCTGTCATACCACTTCCTGATTAAAACGCCACTGACGAATCAGATTGCAACATCCGCCTCATAGTCCCGCCCTCACCTTTGGCAAATAGCCAATAGGAGAAGGCTTTGAAGACTCGGCTGGTGCTGGGGGCTGAGTCACACAGGTAACTAAGAAAAAAAAGAAAAAGAAAAAGAAAAAAAAACCTCACGCAGGATTTGCTATGGAGTTGGCGTGAAAGAACGACGGATTTCAACCCTTCTTTACCAGTCTAACCAGTATCTCTGGATAGAGCTCTGTCAAGTACAGCAACAGGTAGAGTGACTGGTTCGCAAACTCCTTCGTGGCTACCCTCTGAAAATAATCTCCCCTTCTTTTTTTCTCTCTCTCCTCAATTGTTCGCTCCTCTTATCACTTGGAAAAAAGGTGAAACCCTAGTGTTGTTTTTATTTGACTCTTTTGCTTTAATTGTAGTTTTTACCCCTTGTGGTCCCTGATGGCTTCGCACAGTGATACTCTGGTGGTGTTCTTTGGGGCAACAGCTGGTGCAAATGGGGGTAAACTGGGTTCGGATGAGAGGGAAATAATTCTCTTGGTGTGGCAAATTGTGGACCTACGTGAGAAAAAGGTATGTTCGTTCGTACGGTTTCTTACGTTTGTGTGTTTTTTGTTGTTGTTTTTTTTTTATTCATTTTGGTTTAATGTCTGAGCTGGTGTTGTTGACATTTAAAAATCAACACGGTGTGTGCTAATGCTAGCTCGTTAGCTCACCCTCTCGCCAGGTGTGCGGCTGAATGCGGCATTCGAGAAATAAACACACCTTTTTGGTTTGACATGTCAATACGACTACGTTATCATTGTTATTTATGGTGGGATGTCTGTTTTCTCGTACATGGCAGGGCGACTTCTTATTGATTAGTTTGTGCACCTTGCAATGCTAAATCCTTGTTCCATCCAGGTGGGCAAACTTCATAGATGTCTTGTCAAGCCAGACTCTTTGGAGCTAACAGACCAGTGCAAGGAGGACACAGGCCTCACCTTAGAGGACATCGTCAATGCAGAACCCCTAGATAAAGTTCTCCAAGAGGTGAGTCTATTTAAAGCTAGAATTCAACTTTAAAGGCACAACATAATCCAAGTCATCATAAAACCACTTTTGACTGCAGAGGTAGTGTTTTAGCATTCAAACCAGGGGTGTCCAAGTTATGTCTTCAGTCTGGCCCGTGAGACGTCACAAGTTTAAAGGGGTACTGGCAGTACTGCACTTTGTTTTTGAATTTTGCCTACAATTCACAATCATGATGAGCGACAAAAACATGTCTTTTTTAAATACACAGAAATAAAAGTCTGCTTACCATGGAGCTGTGACGTCACTGTGTCAATTCCGACCATAAATCCCAATAAATAACCATACAAAAAGTTCCAACAGTACTCCATTTACATCTCGTGACCTGAGTATTAACCAAGCATTAGCGACATAGTTATCTTAAGCGCGAGCGCTGCGAATCTTTGGGTGTCCTACGATTCGATTCAATATCGATTCTTGGGGTCGCAATTCGATTATATATCAATATTTTTGGAGGGGATTCAACGCGATTCTCTATTCAAAAACGATATTTTTCCGATTCAAAACTATTCTGTATTCATTCAATACATAAGATTTCAGCAGGATCTACCCCAGTCTGCTGACATGCTAGCAGAGTAGTATATATATATTTTTTAAAGCTTTTATAATTGTAAAGGACAATGTTTTATCAACTGATTGCAATAATGTAAATTTGTTTTAACTACTAAACGAACCAAAAATATGACTTATTTTATCTTTATGAAAACATTGGACACAGTGTGTTGTCAAGCTTATGAGATGCGATGCAAGTGTAAGCCACTGTGACACTATTGTTTTTATTTTTTTTATTTTTATAAAAGTCTAATGATAATCTCAATGAGGGATTTTTAATCACTGCTATGCTGAAATTATAACTAATAGTGATACTGTTGTTGATAATATTCATTTTTGTTTCACTACTTTTGGTTTGTTCTGTGTCGTGTTTGTGTCTCCTCAATTGCTCTGTTTATTGCAGTTCTGAGTGTTGCTGGGTCAGGTTTGGTTTTAGAATTGGATTGCATTTTTATGGTATTGCTGTGTATTGGTTTGTTGGATTGATAAAAAATAAATAAATAATAATAATAAAAAATAAAAAATCAATTTAAAAAAAGAAAAGAGAATCAATTCTGAATTGCACAACGTGAGAATCGTGATTCGTATTCGAATCGATTTTTTCCCACACCCCAAATAAGCGCTAACATTAAGGACCTTGATACAGCAACTACCGTATGTTGTTGTATTGACATGAGCTGCTGAGCTGCTTTCTCGCATCGAAGCTTGTGAAAGTTAATTCTAGATCAAAATCATGTCTCTCACTGGGAGAGTAACATGATGTGGACAAACTGAGAAGTTGGTCAACTTTGACAGCCAATTAAGATCCGTAGATGGAGAAAAAGACACTGGTTTGCGGCCACCTTTTATTTTTTATTTTTTTTACCTTTCACAAGACTTTGAGTCATTCTTCATCGAAACAGGACTGTAGTAACATCATTGTACAAACCCCGTTTCCATGTGGGTTGGGAAATTGTGTTAGATGTAAATATAAACGGAATACAATGATTTGCAAATCCTTTTCAACCCATTTTCAGTTGAATGCACTACAAAGACAACATATTTGATGTTCAAACACATAAACTTTATTTTTTTTTGCAAATAATAATTACCTTATAATTTCATGGCTGCAACACGTGCCAAAGTAGTTAGGAAAGGGCATGTACACCACTGTGTTACATCACCTTTTCTTTTAACAACACTCAATAAACGTTTGAGAACTGAATAAACTAATTGTTGAAGCTTTGAAGGGGAATTCTTTCCCATTTTTGTTTTATGTAGAGCTTCAGTCGTTCAACAGTCCGGGGTCTCCGCTGTCGTATTTTAAGCTTCATAATGCGCCACACATTTTCGATGGGAGACTGGTCTGGACTGCAGGCGGGCCAGGAAAGTACCCGCACTCTTTTACTACAAAGCCACGCTGTTGTAACACGTGGCTTGGCATTGTCTTGCTGAAATAAGCACGGGCGTCCATGATAGCGTTGCTTGGATGACAACATATGTTGCTCCAAAACCTGTATGGACCATTCAGCATTAATGGTGCCTTCACAGATGTGTAAGTTACCCATGCCTTGGGCACTAATAAACCCCCATACTATCACAGATGCTGGATTTTGAACTTTTTGCCTATAACAATCCGGATGGTTACTTTCCTCTTTGTTCCGGAGGACACCACGTCTACAGTTTCCAAAAATAATTTGAAATGTGGACTCGTCAGACCACAGAACACTTTTCCACTTTGCATCAGTCCATCTTAGATGAGCTCGGGGCCAGCGAAGCCAGCGGGGTTCCTTGGTGTTGTTGATAAATGGGTTTTGCTTTCCTAAGCAGAGTTTTAACTTGCACTTACAGATGTAGCAACCAACTGTAGTTACTGACGGTGGTTTTATGAAGTGTTCCTGAGCCCATGTGGTGATATCCTTTACACACCGATGTTGGTTTTTGATGCAATATCGCCTGAGAGGTATCAAAGGTCCGTATTATCATCGCTTACGTGCAGTGATTTCTCCAGATCCTCTGAACCATAGATGGTAAAATCCCTAAATTCCTCGCAATAGCTTGTTGAGAAATGTTGTTCTAAAACTGTTCAACAATTTGCTTACAAATTGGTGACCCTCGCTCCATCTTTGTTTGTGAATTACTTAGCATTTCATGGAAGCTGCTTTTGTACCCAATCATGGCACCCACCTGTTCCCAATTAGCCTGCACACCTGTGGGATGTTCCAAATAAGTGTTTGATGAGCATTTCTCAACTTTATCAGTATTTATTGCCACCTTTCCCAACTTCTTTGTCACATGTTGCTGGCATCAAATTTTAAAGTTAATGATTATTTGCACAAAAAAAATGTTAATCAGTTTAAACATCAAATATGTTGTCTTTGTAGCATATTCAACTGAATACGGGTTGAAAATGATTTGCAAATCATTGTATTCAGTTTATATTTATATGTAACACAATTTCACAACTCATATAGAAACGGGGTTTTTACAGTAAGTGATGTTTTGTTATGTTTGTTGTCTCATGAAGTCTGCAGTGAGTAATAATCAGGGTTGTTGTTGGAGGAAAGATCAAACGTGACACATTTGTGAAATTAATGTGTATGCTTAAATTGAGAAAAATAAGTAAATATTATGAATATGTTACTACATTCAAAGGCCTCCGTCAGTCGTAACGACTATGGATACTGCGCCAGTCCAGAGGTCAAGTTTAAACTCAGCGACAACGCCTGCTGTGGCTGATGAGTCCGATGTGGGAGAGGCAAACACGGCCGCATTTACTGCAGATGTAGCTGGAAGGCGCAACTGCAGGAGTGCTTGTCTTCCGCTTGGTTCTTTTTTCATTGGCTGTGGCATGGATCTTTTCCTCGCCAGTCTTCAGCTGTTTGTGAAGGACACTGCGCCATTTGCTGCGGCCAGCCGCTACTTCTTCCCAATGTTCAGTGTTTATGTACAGAGCTTTCATGTCCCGCTTGCAGATATCTTTGAAGCGCAGTTTCGGCCGGCCAACAGATCTCTTGCCAGAGGCAAGTTCGCCATACAGGATGTCCTTTGGGATACGTCCATCCTCCATACGGCACACGTGGCCGAGCCAACGCAGCCTGCGTTGTCTGAGCAGCGTGAACATGGTAGGAAGACCAGCGCGTTGGAGGACTTGGGCATTCGTCACCTTGTCACTCCAATGGATGCCGAGGATGCGGCGAAGGCAGCGCATGTGGAAGGTGTTCAGTTTGCGCTCCTGTTTGGAGTATGTTGTCCATGTTTCGCTGCCGTAGAGAAGAGTGCTGACAATGCAGGCGTTGTACACTGCCATCTTGGTAGGAGTTGTCAGCTTCCGGTTCTCCCAGACGCGGGTTGTGAGGCGCCCTAGGGTTGTGGCAGCTTTGCCGATACGTTTGTTGATCTCACTATCAAGGGACAGATTGTCACTGATGGTGGATCCCAGGTAAGTAAATTGGTGTACTATTTTGAGTTGGTGCTTATCAATTGTGATGGCTGGTGGAGTGTCCACTTCCTGACTCAGCACATTGGTCTTGTTTAGGCTGATGGAAAGCCCAAAGTCTTTGCAGGCCTGGGAGAATCTGTCCATAAGGCACTGGAGTTCTGGTTCAGTGTGCGAAATGACGGCGGCATCATCCGCAAAGAGCAGGTCCCGGATGGTTGTCTCACGGACTTTGGTCCTTGCTTTAAGACGGGCTAGGTTGAAAAGTCGGCCGTCAGATCTTGTACGTAGATAAACCCCTTCTGTTGCAGTCCCAAAAGCATGTTTGATGAGCAGGGCAAAGAAGATACCGAAAAGGGTAGGAGCAAGGACGCAACCTTGTTTGACTCCGCTCTTAATGTGAAATGGGTTGGATATGCTACCCTCATACTGGATGGTTGCCTTCATGTCGTCATGGAAAGATCTAATGAGACTATGGAGCTTTGGAGGGCATCCAATCTTGGGTAGGATGCTGAAGAGCCCTTCTCTGCTAACCAGGTCGAAAGCCTTGGTCAGGTCAATGAAGGATATGTACAGGGGCTTCTGTTGTTCCCTGCATTTCTCCTGAAGTTGGCGTAGGGAGAATATCATGTCCACTGTAGAGCGCTTGGCGCGAAAGCCGCATTGAGATTCCGGGTAAACGCGCTCAGCAAGAGTCTGAAGGCGCACAAGCACGACACGGGCATAGAGTTTTCCTACTATATTCAAGAGGGAGATGCCCCTGTAATTGTTACAGTCGCTCCTGTCGCCCTTATTTTTGTAAAGGGTGACAATCTTGGCATCTCTCATGTCCTGCGGCACGGCTCCCTCTTTCCAGCACTGGCAGAGGACATCATGCAAAGGCTGCAGGAGGGTGTCTTTACAGCGCTTGATGAGATCTGGGGGGATGCCATCAGTACCAGGTGCTTTGCCAATCGCTAAGCTGTCGATCGCTTTGTGAAGTTCAGCAAGTGTTGGTTCAGCATCTAATTCCTCAATGATGGGCAGCTGTTCAATGGCATCAAGGGCTGAGGCGACTACAGTGTTCTCTCTGGAGTAGAGTTCTGAATAGTGCTCTACCCATCTGTCCAACTGCTTGCCCTTGTCAGTGATAACTTCCCCGCTGGTGGTCTTTAGGGGGGCTGTTTTGCTCTGTGTTGGGCCCAGAGCAGCCTTTATGCCCTCGTACATCCCTCTGATGTTACCTGAGGTAGCTGCAGACTGGATGGATTCACTGAGTTGTTGCCAGTATTCATTGGCACAATGTCTTGCAGTCTGTTGCACTTTGCTTCTTGTAATTCTCAGTGCTTGCAGGGACTTCTCATTCGGGGAGCGTTTGTATTCAGTAAGGGCAGCACGCTTTGCTTCAATGACAGGGGTCATCTCGCTGGACTTGGCAACAAACCAGTCGTTGTTTATGAAGATCTTCCTCCCAAATGTTGCAAGGGCTGTTTTCTGAATAGCCTCCCTGAGGTGGCCCTATTTCTCGGAGGCAGAGTAGTGCTGGTGTTCTTCAGACAGGATGTTGTTGAGGGACTTGGCAAACTCTTCTACTTTCTCTGGAAGATGCATGCTGGTGGAATCAATGCGGGGTTTGCCTTTCTGTTTGGAGTTTTGAAAAATTTTTGGTTGTAGCTTGATCTTGCAACAGACAAGTGAATGGTCGGTGTCGCAGTCTGCGCTGTGGTAACTACGAGTAACGAGCACAAACTTGAGGTTGGCTTTTCGGATCAGGATCATGTCTAGCTGATGCCAATGCTTTGAGCGGGGATGGCGCCATGTCACCTTGTGCTGTGGTTTCATCTGAAAGTAGGAGTTGGTCACGCAAAGGTTATGGTAGGAACACAACTCCAGTAGCCGTTGCCCGTTCTCATTGACTTTGCCAACTCCGAAGTGTCCAAGACAGGAAGGCCATGAGTCATGGTCAGCTCCCACTCTCGCATTGAAATCACCGAGGATGAGGAGATGTTCCTTCGGGGGGATGTTCTTGATGACGTCATTCAAGTTGGCATAAAATGTGTCCTTAACTTCTGCTGTAGACGTTAGAGTGGGGGCATAGGCACAGACTAGGGTCACTGGGACATCAGAGGTGTGGAGATGGAGTGTCATCAGGCGTTCCGATCCTTTGTCACCTGGTTCAACCATCTTTAACAAGGTGTTCCTGACAGCGAATCCAACTCCATGCTCTCTGCGGTCTCCGGCACTCTTTCCTTGCCAGAAGAAGGTAAAGTCTTTCTCCTTGAGGGTTCCCGAGTCGGCTAGGCGGGTCTCTTGCAATGCAGCTATGTCTACCTGGAGTCTCAGTAGCTCATTGTTAATGACAGCCGTTTTTCTTGCATCACTGATGTGTTGGAGATCATTTGAGTGTCCGGGTGTCATAGTCCGGACATTCCAGCTTCCCAGTTTTAGGACTGGGCACCTGTTTTTCATACTTTGTTTCTTGCTTGGTGCAGGTCTTACAGTCTGCTTGTCTGTTTTACCTAATCCCCATGCACCCAATGAGGAAGGCAGACTGTGGCGGGACAGCACCTAATTGGCTGGGGGCTGCCCAGCTTAAGGCGGGCAGTAGCTGTCTAATGAAATTCAAGGATCTCTCCCACCGTCGGAAGCAACCCCTGGCGCTATGCTCTACGCCAATCGAGCATTGTAGCTTATAACCGGTAGACTGTTGCTTCCCGTTTGTTGTTTCCACGCTATGACACGAGGCTGGAGTGACCTCTCCAGGGCGCAAGCCAGGGCAGAGTAGTATGGAGGTCAAGCTGTTGCCCATGCAGCAGGACCCCCCTCTTCACACTGATGATGGATCCAAAGGAGCAGCAAGAGCTGGTACAATTTGGCACCAACAGTGTCGCAGGAGTTGCCAGTGCACCGCTGTAGCCAGCAGTGGACCACCTTAGGGACTCCGTCTCCTGATTTTTTCCTCAGGGTTTACTCCCGAAGCCTTCCCCAAGAAAGGTATACCACAAGGCAGTGGCGGTTTTGGATTGGAGTTTACCTTCTCCTAGATGGGTCACCTTACTGGGCTAACGGGTCCCATCTACCCATGCGGCAGGTTGTACTGGGTTACATTTTACCAGTAGCAGGGATAAGAACTGACCTGACCTACTACTACATTACATATATACCTACAGCATGCACATAAAACCCTGATGGAGGTGTTTGGATGTTTTTTAAGGGCATAACAGAGCGACTCCCATAGACTCCATTGAAAGCTAAATTCTGCTCATATTTATTTACGAGTTAGAATTCATAAAGATAAAGAAAAATATGTGCTTGTCTTACATAAGCATTGTGAATGCTAGTCAACGTTTAAAAAAGGTGCAGTTCCTCTTTAAGGAGCTAAATTGCCTTGAGTCATCAGCATTTTTGGCAACTATGAAATACATTTCAACATTCCATGCACAACATAATCCAAGTCATCATAAAACCACTTTTGACTGCACAGTAAGTGTTTTTAGGGAGTGTTTTAGCATTTAAACCAGGGTTGTACAAACTATGACTTCAGTCTAGCCTGCGACACGTCAAAAGTTTAAAGGGGAACTGCACTTTGTTTTTGAATTTTGCCTGCAATTTACAATCATGATGAGCGACGAAAAGGCGTCTTTTTAAAATACATTGTAACACAGAAATAAAAAGTCTGCTTACAGTGGAGCCATGATGTCACTGCATCAATTGTGACTATAAAACCCCAAAAATAACCATACAAAAATTGCCATCAGTACTCCATTTACATCCTGTGACCTGAGTATTAACCAAGCATTAGCGATATCGTTATCTTAAGTGCTAACATTAAGGACCTACATTTAGTGGCGCATTGATGAGAGAGAGGCAATAACCTTATGCTGCTGTATTGACATAAGCTGCTGAGTTGCTTTCTCACATCAAAGCTTGTGAAGGTTATTCTACAAACCCCGTTTTCATATGAGTTGGGAAATTGTGTTTGGTGTAAATATAAACGGACTACATACATCCATCCATTTTCTACCGATTATTCCCTTTAGGGTCGCGGGGGGCGCTGGTGCCTACAATGATTTGCAAATCCTTTTCAACCCATATTCAATTGAATGCGCTACAAAGACAAGATATTTGTAGTTCAAACTCATAAACTTTGTTTTTTTTTTGCAAATGATAATTAACTTAGAATTTCATGGCTGCAACATGTGCCAAAGTAGTTGGGAAAGGGCATGTTCACCACTCTGTTACATCACCTTTTCTTTTAACAACACTCAAACTTTTAGGAACTGAGGAAACTAATTGTTGAAGCTTTGAAAGTGGGAATCCTTCCCATTCTCGTTTTATGTAGAGCTTCAGTCGTTCAATAGTCCGATTGTCGTATTTTTCCATATGAGTTGGGAAATTGTGTTAGATGTAAATATAAACGGAATACAATAATTTGAAAATCATTTTCAACCCACTTTAGGTTGAATATGTTACAAAGACAACATATTTGATGTTAAAACTGATAAATATTTTTTTTCTTTTGCAAATAAATCATTAACTTTAGAATTTGATGCCAGCAACACGTGACAAAGAAGTTGGGAATGGTGGCAATAAATACTGATAATGTTGAGGAATGCTAATCAAACACTTATTTAGAACATCCCACAGGTATACAGGCTAATTGGAAACAGGTGGGTGCCATGATCCATCCATCCATCTTCTTCCGCTTATCCGAGGTCGGGTCGCGGGGGAAACAGCCTAAGCAGGGAAACCCAGACTTCCCTCTCCCCAGCCACTTTGTCTAGCTCTTCCCGGGGGATCCCGAGGCCTTCCCAGGCCAGCCGGGAGACATAGTCATCCCAACGTGTCCTGGGTCTTCCCCGTGGCCTTCTACCGGTTGGACGTGCCCTAAACACCTCCCTAGGGAGGCGTTCGGGTGGCATCCTGACCAGATGCCCGAACCACCTCATCTGGCTCCTCTCGATGTGAAGGAGCAGCGGCTTTACTTTGAGTTCCTTCCGGATGGCAGAGCTTCTCACCCTATCTCTAAGGGAGAGCCCCGCCACACGGCGGAGGAAACTAATTTCGGCCGCTTGTACCCGTGATCTTATCCTTTCGGTCATGACCCAAAGCTCATGACCATAGGTGAGGATGGGAACGTAGATCGACTGGTAAATTGAGAGCTTTGCCTTCCGGCTCAGCTCCTTCTTCACCACAACGGATCGGTACAACGTCCGCATTACTGAAGACGCCGCACCGATCCGCCTGTCGATCTCACGATCCACTCTTCCCCCACTCGTTAACAAGACTCCTAGGTACTTGAACTCCTCCACTTGGGGCAGGGTCTCCTCCCCAACCCGGAGATGGCATTCCACCCTTTTCCGGGCGAGAACCATGGACTCGGACTTCGAGGTGCTGATTCTCATTCCGGTCGCTTCACACTCGGCTGCGAACCGATCCAGTGAGAGCTGAAGATCCCGGTCAGATGAAGCCATCAAGACCACATCATCTGCAAAAAGCAGAGACCTAATCCTGCGGTCACCAAACCGGAACCCCTCAACGCCTTGACTGCGCCTAGAAATTCTGTCCATAAAAGTTATGAACAGAATCGGTGACAAAGGACAGCCTTGGCGGTGTCCAACCCTCACTGGAAATGTGTTCGACTTACTGCCGGCAATGCGGACCAAGCTCTGGCACTGATCGTACAGGGAGCGGACCGCCACAATAAGACAGTCCGATACCCCATACTTTCTGAGCACTCCCCACAGGACTTCCCGAGGGACACGGTCGAATGCCTTCTCCAAGTCCACGAAGCACATGTAGACTGGTTGGGCAAACTCCCATGCACCCTCAAGAACCCTGCGGAGAGTATAGAGCTGGTCCACAGTTCCACGACCAGGACGAAAACCACACTGTTCCTCCTGAATCCGAGGTTCAACTATCCGGCGTAGCCTCCTCTCCAGTATACCTGAATAAACCTTACCGGGAAGGCTGAGGAGTGGGATCCCACGATAGTTGGAACACACCCTCCGGTCCCCCTTCTTAAAGAGAGGAACCACCACCCCGGTCTGCCAATCCAGACGTACCCCCCCCGATGTCCACGCGATGCTGCAGAGTCTTGTCAACCAAGACAGCCCCACAGCATCCAGAGCCTTAAGGAACTCCGGGCGGCCCTCATCCACCCCCGGGCCTTGCCACCGAGGAGCTTTTTAACTACCTCAGCGACCTCAGCCCCAGAAATAGGAGAGTCCACCACAGATTCCCCAGGCACTGCTTCCTCATCGGAAGACGTGTTGGTGGGATTGAGGAGGTCTTCGAAGTATTCCTTCCACCTATCCACAACATCTGCAGTCGAGGTCAGCAGAACACCATCCGCACCATACACGGTGTTGATAGTGCACTGCTTCCCCTTCCTGAGGCGGCGGACGGTGGTCCAGAATCGCTTCGAAGCCATCCGGAAGTCGTTTTCCATGGCTTCGCCGAACTCCTCCCATGTCCGAGTTTTTGCCTCAGCGACTGCTGAAGCTGCACACCGCTTGGCCTGTCGGTACCTGTCCACTGCCTCCGGAGTCCTATGAGCCAAAAGGACCCGATAGGACTCCTTCTTCAGCTTGACGTCATCCCTCACCGCTGGTGTCCACCAAGGGGTTTTAGGATTGCCGCCCCGACAAGCACCAACTACCTTGCGGCCACAGCTCCGATCAGCCGCCTCGACAATAGAGGTGCGGAACATGGTCCACTCGGACTTAATGTCCAGCACCTCCCTCGTGACATGTTCAAAGTTCTTCCGGAGGTGGGAATTGAAACTTTCTCTGACAGGAGACTCTGCCAGACGTTCCCAGCAGACCCTCACAATGCGTTTGGGCCTCCCAGGTCTGTCCGGCATCCTCCCCCACCATCGCAGCCAACTCACCACCAGGTGGTGATCGGTAGAAAGCTCCGCCCCTCTCTTCACCCGAGTGTCCAAAACATAAGGCCGCAAATCCGATGACACAACTACAAAGTCAATCATGGAACTGCGGCCTAGGGTGTCCTGGTGCCAAGTGCACATATGGACACCCTTATGTTTGAACATGGTGTTTGTTATGGACAAACTGTGACGAGCACTAAAGTCCAATAACAAAACACCACTCGGGTTCAGATCCGGGCGGCCATTCTTCCCAATCACGCCTCTCCAGGTTTCACTGTCGTTGCCAACGTGAGCGTTGAAGTCTCCCAGTAGGACAAGGGAATCACCCGGGGGAGCACTTTCCAGTACTCCCTCGAGTGCTCCCAAAAAGGGTGGGTACTCTGAGCTGCTGCTTGGTGCATAAGCACAAACAACAGTCAGGACCCGTCCCCCCACCCGAAGGCGGAGGGAGGCTACCCTTTCGTCCACCGGGTTAAACTCCAATGTGCAGGCTTTGAGCCGGGGGGCAACAAGAATTGCCACCCCAGCCCGTCGCCTCTCACTGCCGGCAACGCCAGAGTGGAAGAGGGTCCAGTCCCTCTCTAGAGAAGTGGTTCCAGAGCCCTTGCTTTGCGTCGAAGTGAGTCCGACTATATCCAGCCGGAACTTCTCAACTTCGCGCACTAGCTCAGGCTCTTTCCCCCCCAGTGAGGTGACGTTCCACGTCCCAAGAGCTAGCTTCTGTAGCCGAGGATCGGACCGCCAAGTGCCCTGCCTTCGGCTGCCGCCCAGCTCACATTGCACCCGACCTCTATGGGTGGTGAGCTCATTGGAGGGGTGACCCACGTTGCCTCTTAGGGCTGTGCGCGAACAGGCCCGGCCACCAGGCACTCGCCATCGTGCCCCACCTCTGGGCCTGGCTCCAGAGGGAGGCCCCGGTGACCCGCGTCCGGGCGAGGGAAATCTGGGTCTATGTTTTTTCTTCTTCATAAAGGTCTTCGAACTGCTCTTTGTCTGATCCCTCACCTAGAACCTGTTTGCCTTGGGAGACCCTACCAGGGGGCATAAAGCCCCCGGACAACATAGCTCCTAGGATCATTGGGACACGCAAACTCCTCTACCACGATAAGGTGGCAGCTCAGAGAGGAGTGGGTGCCATGATTGGGTATAAAAACAGCTTCCCAAAAAACGCTCAGTCTTTCACAAGAAAGGGTTCTCAGTTGTCTTTTTTTACGCTTCATAATGTGCCACACGTTTTCATTGGGAGACAGGTCTGGACTGCAGGCAGGCCAGTCTAATACCCGCACTCTTTTACTATGAAGCCACGCCGTTGTAAAACGTGGCTTGGCATTGTCTTGTTGAAATAAGCAGGGGCGTCTATGATAACGATGCTTGGATGGCAACATAGGTTGCTCCAAAACCTGTATGTACCTTTCAGCATTAATGGTGCCTTCACAGATGTGTAAGTTACCCATGCCTTGGGCAGTAATGCACCGCCATACCATCACAGATGATGGCTTTTCAACTTTGCGCCTATAACAATCCGGATGGTTCTTTTCTTCTTTGTTCAGGAGGACACAGTTTCCAAAAACAATTTGAAATGTGGACTCGTCAGACCACAGAACACTTTTCCACATTGCATGAGTCCATCTTAGATGATCTCAGGCCCAGAGAAGCTGGCGGCGTTTCTGGATGTTGTTACGCTTTGCATAGTAGAGCTTTACCTTGCACTTACAGATGTAGCGACCAACTGTATTTAGTGACAGTGGTTTTCTTAAGTGTTCCTGAGGCCATGTGGTGATATCCTTGAGAGATCGATGTCAGTTTTTGATACAGTGCCGTCTGAGGGATCTAAGGCCACAGTCATTCAATGTTCGTTTCCGGCCATGCGCTTACGTGGAGTGATTTCTCCAGATTCTCTGAACCTTTTGATGATATTATGGACCGTAGATGTTGAAATCCCTAAATTTCTTGCAATTGCACTTTGAGAAACGTTGTTCTTAAACTGTTTGACTATTTGCTCACGCAGTTGTGGACAAAAGGGTGTACCTCGCCCCATCCTTTCTTGTGAAAGACTGAGCATTTTTTGGGAAGCTTTTTTTATACCCAATCATGGCACCCACCTGCTCCAAATAAGTTTTTGATGAGCATTCCTCAACTTTATCAGTATTTATTGCCACCTTTCCCAACTTCTTTATCAGTTGTTGCTGGCATCAAATTCTAAAGTCAATGATTATTTGCAAAAAAAAATGTTTATCAGTTTGAAAAACAAATATGTTGTCTTTGTAGCATATTTAACTGAATATGGGTTCAAAATGATTTGCAAATCATTGTATTCCGTTTATATTTACATCTAACACAATTTCCCAACTCATATGGAAACAGGGTTTGTAACACTCTCGGACTGCTTTTGTGCATGTGTACAAGACAGCTGTAAGTGACAGACATAAATGCCAGTCATCTTGTTTGTGCGACCAATAATTAGTGTAAAAGTTTTTGTACAGTGCTTATGTTACTGCATGTCGCACATTAGTGTTAGAATAAAATATATTTTTTATCTTAACTTTGTCTTGTTACCTCCAAAGCAAGTCATTATGTCACTGTCTTTTTCTGACTGAGTTTAGTGGCTGATTTAATTTCAAACTGGTTTATTCCTGTGTAAAACGTTGTGATGACAAACACAAAAGTATTTGTTTAATGATATCAGAGCAAATGGGAGGGCATTAGACTAGAGTGAATAACACACATGGCAGCAGGCAACAGGCATAACATCCTCAATGCCTGGAGCAGTGGTTCTGTATCTCCTACCCCTCTAGCAGATAGTTTATATCTGTGTCCAAATAAGTACTTCCACCTCACTGTGGCGTCACAACTCAAAACACAGCGGTCAAGGCATCAAACTGTGCAAACTCACGCCCAAATGCATGAACCTTGTAATAGGATGCTTGGGCGTTGTTTAACATGAGTATCCAACAGTATGACAACATAAAACAGAAAATATGAAAATTATGATAGGTTCTCTTTAAATTTCAAGTAGTGATATACTGTACATTTAAAAAGGATGTAGTAAAACTCCTGCCTAAAATGCAATTGTTTTTTGATGAACTATCTCACAGTATGAAATAAGTTAACCGCTGTCAAATGTCAAAATAACAACACACTCTATCTGCATTTTAACTTTGTCAGTGAGTGTAAACATTTCATGTTTATACTAGGCAACGTAATATATACTATATAAAAGTAAACACATAACCTGAAAATCTGTCCAGCCGTTAGCAAGACTGCAGTGAACAAACAGCTAGATATTTAATCTTTCATACCTTTGTTGTGCGGTTAGCTTAAATGTATTTTCCGTACTCGTCTCTCACATAAGCATGATAAATATAATATTGAATTGATTACATTTTGAAACAAGCACAATTTTAATCCTAGCGAGTAACTATAATTTTTAGCTAATGTTAGCACTCAACTTCTTCTACTATTTCCAAGGCCTTATGGGATTTGCTGAAGTTCCGTATATCGGAAACCCTCCTGTTAGGGCTGGGCGATATGGCCTTTTATTAATATCTGTATATGTTTAGGCCATGTCACGATACACGATATATATCTCGATATTTTGCCTTGAATTAAAACTTGATGCATATAATCACACCGGTATGATGATTCTCTGTCTTCATTAAAACATTCTTGTTCATTCTGCATTTTATATGCTCATTTTTAAACTTTTATACAGTAAGGGAAATCACAACTAAGTCAATTTACCTAAACAGTATTTATTAGATAGTTGAGCCGTGGCACAAACATTCATGTCATTTCAGAACAGAAAGTGCGAGATCGCCAGACATTTTTAACAAGCTATTAGTGCAATTTTGTGTATGATGTCACTAAGATGACTTATCAAAACAACAATAAATTAAAGTGCACTTTTTGTACAGAACGCCACTACAAAAGTTTAAAACTAATAAAGTGCACTTGTTTGCATGATGTCAAACAAGATATTTCGATTACTGTCAAATAAAAAGGAGCTGCATAATAGGAAATCAAATAGTGTATGTCCTTCGCTATGTGGTAGGTTCCTGCGGACGTTATTTCCTTCTGTTGTCGACTATTTTTGTGGAATAGTGGAAAGTGTAAATGGTTGCTTGGGCATTTTGTGGGCGTGTGGCATCGAACCGAGATTTTGACATGAGGAGTTTTGCGCACTCTTCATTCTCAAGCAGGTGACTTTTCAAATGATGCTATACATCAGCATTTGTGCTACTTTTTGTAGTAACGCTTTTGCCGCATACTTGACATATTACTGTTGTCTGTTCGACATCTCACCGCTTCAAGCCAAATCACCGCCAGACGATGGACCATGTGCTGTTTTTCTTGGGAATTAATTATTCTTCCTTAATTTTTTTACCACATTCGCTCCTTCTTTCTCTCGTATTACCACTCGCACTGCACCGCTATCATCACAGCTAACGTTACCCATGCCGCTACCTCTCTGCTCTGCGAGAGCGTATGACTTGGCACGCGCAACAGCGTGTGACATATGTAAGAAGGTGCTCTTGTTTACGTCTCTGTGAGAAGGAGAGACAAGAGAGTGAGAAACGCCTGTAGTGTAATGGCCGCAGCTAAAAGCAATTGCCTGAGAACGTATACTCGAATGTCACGATATAGTCATTTTCTATATCGCACAGAGACAAACCCGTGATATATCGAGTATCGCCCAGCCCTACCTCAAGTGTGACAATGGGGGGCGGCATGTCTCAGATGGTAGAGTGGCCGACCAGAAACTTAGCCTATCTGGTTTGAATCTAGTTTACGCCATCCTATTCATTGCCGTTGTGTCCTTCGGCAAGACACATCACCCACCTTGCTTCTTGTAGCCACCCGCACCAGGGTAAATATAGCTTAAGTGTAGATAATGGGTTTCTCAATGTTATATAGTGCTTTGCGTCACTAGAGAAAAAAACGCTACATAAATATAATTTACTGCACTAGTTCAATTCACAGTTGTAGGTGTATTTTTCCCCTGACATTTTCTTCAGTATCTGAATTTTGAGGTTCTACTCTATCAGGTATAAATAAGCTTTTAAGACCATGTTTATAGCACTGATCTGCTCGCCCTGTAATAGAAGAGCTGTGAATCTCCTCAATGACCTCTCATTGAGGGAGTTGTATTTTGTCTGTTAAACTCTTCAACAGTGCATAGAAGTTCAGCAGCTAGCTTCGCCTCGAGCTTGTGGGAGATTAAGACTAGTCGCAAGTCCGGTCTTGTCTTGTCTTGATGCATGCTGCAGCCATCTGGAAGGTGGGCTGTTTACCTGTGACCGCACCTCTCTTTTATGCTGAAGGACAGACAGAAAGTGGAAAGGGTGCCGGTCTACAAAAAGGTGTTTTTAAATTAATTTGCTGTTTTTTCTTTCCTGTCACTGTGTGTTTAGCCAATAGTGCTTGTGTTGTCAAACATGTTTTTCAAGAACCTTGCAAGTGTTTGTTTGCACTGGGTGCACCTTTCCCCACCCCTTCACTGCCTCTCATGATCACTCTGTCTTGGCCTTGATATGAATGGCACTTTGCATTCTTGCTCTGGGACGGTTAACGTTTCATGAAAATCTGGGCCCACTTGTGGAGTTGTGCCTTGCAAACAGGCCTGGTTAAGGCTCCAGTGTAGGTTAGTTTGTGTGCTGAACCTTTAAATATTAACCCAAGCAATCAGTTGGTTCTTTTCATTCCTTTGTGTCAACCATTACTCTCTTGTTATCTTGGACTGCACTTGTTTTTAGCCTGTTTCTCACAGTAAAGACAACACATCTGTCAATTCTATTGAGCATCTAATTCAACTACTGAATTGATGGTGGAAACGTTTTAACTGCCTTTTTAAAAAGTGACCACCACACAGACAGACATTTTGTTAGTTAAATGTTGAACTGTTCCTCAATTTGCTTGTTTTAAAAAAAAAGTAAATTGGGGAGGTGTGGTTTGAAGCGGAAGTGATTAAAGAACAATTCTTGAAGCCAATAAAGATACCAGTTTATCACATATTTTTGGTGTGTACTGACAAACCATTCGCAATTGTGAGTTGACGGTATGTAGACCGTGCTGTGCACATCTACATTAAGTTAAGCAGGTGAGATGTAGTTATAACGGATTTAAAATCTGCATTTGCGGTGTATTTGTGCGTCATGACTAAAAGTGTATTGCGCTGTAATTTGTCCATTAGTCCAGGAAACACGCCTAGAATGTCTTGTCGGGTGCCTTTGTGTTGCAGCCTGTGTTGTTGATGTATGTGGTATGTCATAGACACACGCGTCTTGTTTTTTTGATCGTCACCTTATTGATTTTTAATCAGTACAAGCAACAAGCTTGAAGTTTGTATTTACATACTATACTACACCAGAAGATAACAAATTTTGTGTACTGAATTGGTTAATAGTGAGGCATTTTTCTCGTCAAAGTGTAATGGATTGCAGGATGAGATTCTCATGTTACTCCATAGGGATGTTAAGACAAAACCAATAGGCAAACATTTAAAAAGCCAAAGTCAAACAGTTCATCATCCCTGGTGGGTGTGTCGCCGCAAAATCTCTAAAAGTAAAGAGTCATAGCATTACTCATGTTTGGATGTTGAATTTGGTCTTTGACTACTTTGTTTGTGCTCAAACCACAATATTGCTAAACGTCGTGTACCTTAAAGTAAATATTCATATCTGAAGTAATGTATTTACCCTTACCTGTATTGTTTTTATACACAGTAAACATTTGACACTATTGCTTTTAAAAACATTGTCGGAAACCATTTTACATTTTGTTCCACATTTAGTTTCATGCAGAGAGAGCTCGTGACATACATACCCACACACAACAATATTAAAACAGTTGTTTACTTCTAACAATGCAAATACAGTGGTACCTTAAGAGTATTTTGAGATACAAGCAGTCTGAGATTTTTGTTGTGCTTTAAGTTGCGAGCGTTTTAATTAGTTATGAACAACCCCTGCCACTGGTAGTATTTTTTCAGAGCCCACACCCTGATATCAACAAAATCCTGCCCTTCATCCAACGCAACTGAGTGACATGCCAAGGACAACACGCAGCCAATCAGAAAAACAAACCGTTAAAACCGTGTCCTACTCTGTAGCAGACTTGGCGAAGCAGCCCAACCACAGCACCGTCAGTCTGCACCACTCCAAAGCAGAATTCCGCTTACGTGCTGGAACAACATCCACATAGTGGACATTAATTATTTAAAATATAGATATGTTGCCGATTGATCTGCCTGACGTGTTTCAGTTTGTCCTTCTCTGGACAATCGGGCATTAGCCTTGCTTCCGGTGTCTTATGCCGACACACATGTTGGTTACTCTGACCTCCTCGGTCCGTCACCCTAAAATGTTTATGTGCAACATAAACGATTTCTTCGTTGCTATTGTTAAACGACGGAAAAGCAACCCAAAGGAAACATCCGATTAGTCCGGTCCCCACATTAAATGCTTTACAACATTATTACATTATCTCATAAAACCACTATTGTAGTTTGTAGTAAATTTTATTGTATTCATATTTAACTAATTATTGTAATCTCAAGGTTTGGTTTTCTTATTAAATTTGTGGTGTTTTTGGCAAAAATTGAATAAATTGTTTTTATTTCAATGTGCGCGGCTAATTTGAGATACAAGTGTTTTTAGTTACGAGGTCGGTCATTGAAGTTAAAATAAAGTACCACTTATCTCCACACACACACACACACACACACACGCACACACCCGAGGTGTGGTCAAATTACCCTCTGCATTTGACCCATCCCCTTGTTCCACCCCGTGGAAGGTGAGGTAAGGGGAGCAGTGAGGAGCAGCGGTGGCAGCGCTCAGAAATTATTTTGGTGATTTAAGCCCCAATTCCAACCCTTGATGCTGAGAACCAATTTAGCTTGTACATTGATGTACTACTGTATCAGTCAGGTAGGTATTGACAAGGTTTGTATTTTGTGCAATACAATTACTTAATTTAACTTTACAATACTATACACTATAGTATTTGTCAGTTTGTGTGAGGATACTGAACACCACCGTATTGATTGTGCAAGAAGTTCAGCTGCGGCATTATTCTTTTGGACTATTTTTCTAACACTAGGCTTATTTGACACTCCCTGACAACGCTCTTATCAGAGATTGTGGCGGCCACATGCACCGCCCTTCCTCACCAATGCATACAAATAATACAGTGAAGAGTGTTTTCAGATGGGACCATGTGCAAAGGCCATTTCCTCCTTAATTATGAACACACCTTGTAGGTTCTTCAAGATTCAACAATGTAGAAGGTAATGTCAGAAGTGGGGGGAAAGGGTTTTGCGCTCAAGTGTATGTCTGGTATAGGGTGATTGGGCCCACTAAATTAAAGCTGTCTGATTTCAACATAAAAGCTCTCTTAAGGAGGCAGGGCTGTGTGACCTTGTTGGTCTCCCACGCTGCAGTTGGTTCAAGAATTAAGCACATTTGAGCAAATAAAAGAGTTGGGGCGTGTCATTGCCTGCTCTGGAACATTAACGTCTGTCTTAGTAATTGGGCAAGGTTTGCACTGTTACTATTAGGTCCTGTTGTGTGGAACAACTCGCATTTTTCTCACATTGCTGTTCAATCTACGAAAAAACATTTCCACGTTACCCCATGAACACACCCTATTCCTCATTTTTCAGCAGATGTTTGCCGTTGCCTCATGGGCCCTGCATTTTCTCCACTGAGAAACGGGCCCAAACACGCACCTGTAATACTTTTGTGTGTGTGTTTATCAGTCATATATAGCCTGTGGCCATGTGAAACTGCTCTCTCTGCCAGAGTTTCACAGGGCCTAATTTATGTTGTCACACATGGACATTGGGTACTCTGGGGTGACAACTCTTTCACAATTCTCCAGTGGAATGAGGACATGATGGGTTTTGCAATTTGATCATTCAACAAATTGGATCAAAAATGTCTTTGTCAAGGTAATAATGCCCAGTTTTGATTGACAGAGAGATATTCATTTAGAGGTCTCCACGTAATGCAACTTTGACTTTTTTATTGATATTCTATTGATATTTTATTTGATATTGATATAAAATCTTTTGATCCATTTTAAGAGGCCATTTTCTCTTCATGACATCACAAAGGAAAAAAACATCTTTCCTCATGGAAATGTTGTGTCCTCTGACCCGCAACCTTGCTAGATGAGCCAACCCATACAGAACAGTTTTGCAAAAAAGCAAACTTCACTTCACGTCTTGAAATTTAAGCCTGGACAACTGTCTGTCAGTCAGGAAATTTGATCTATAAATTTGATCGTTTTGTTTTTGGTTAGAGTAATTTAGACTAATGGAAACGTGGCTGCTGATTTGTGCCAACGGCCTTTCCTAGGCACTGGAGCAAGTTGGGGGAAGTGTCTCTCTGAAACAGGCAAGGACAAGCACAACTCATTATCAATAAAGCTACAGACATAAAGACATGTTCCCAGTAGGGCTTACTAAAAGTACTTTTTGACCACAGTCTAAATTCCGCAATCTAGTCTTTTAAAAGAGTCTTGCGGGATGTTTGAGACCTAATTTAAAAAGCTGATGATAACTGATCACTTTGGAAAGGCAACATTTTATACAAGTCCCTTGTATTGGAACTAATTGTTTCACTAACGAATCATAATAAATGACATATGATATAGTATTTCTTTTAAAAGTGGCAGTGACACACTCATCACATTAAACGCATTTAAAAAGGTAAAAACACCATTAACATGCCTGTTTTTTGTTGGTAAGTGATTGCCTTTCAAACATGTGCATCATGTTGGCACTACACACTGGACAGGGGTCATTGCATGTACTTTAATAAATCATGCATGCTGGTGTTCAGGATTTTGATGGTTGTTTGCGTTACTTAAACAAGCCTGGTTGGAGTTGTATGGCGTCTTGAAGTGCAATTGTGTAATCCTACTCCCACTCGACAAACATTAAAACCTGTTTGACAAGTGCACACCATCCAAACATTAAATAGAGCAACACCTTCAATTTTAGGGCTTTTTAATTCTCACAGTACTGTTTGCACATGAGTTGAAACCTATTCAAATTCTCATATTCATGTATAAGATGTCCTGTCAATTGCTGCTATATTTAGTTGATGTCCACTACACCTGCATTATTTTCCTTTTTTAAATATGATTGTGATAAGTTTTGATGGTTCTTGAATGCAATGAATGACAGTTATCTACGAGAAGATGTAACAATACACATTTTCCTTTGCGGTTTGTTGTGCAGTTCCAGCAATCTGTGGCATCGGAACTAAAGTGCCTCGAGAGGAGCTCTTACACTCTTTGTGTCAACAGCCCCCTTGTCATCCGACAGGCCCTCCACCCAGAGGCTTCCAAAAAGGTAAATAGGGTTACACTCTCGCTCTCCTATTGTATAGATTTTAACAGTCCAAAAATGTAAAGAGAGAATACATTTACATAATTTTGTTGGACAAAAAATAGGGGTGTAACGATTGATCAATATGTCAATAGATTGAATTATATTCTTAAATTATAAGTATATTGATCTGTGCTCTGCTAGTTTTCTTTACTGAAGACAGGTATCGATCCAAACTTGTTTTAAAAGGGAATCGATTGATTTTAATGATACTAGAAAAAGGAAAACTTTGGATTTAAAAACAGTAGACTTTATGAGGTTTAGCATTTTTAATGAAAATGACGTTAACTGAAGTCTATATGCCCATGTGTAGCATCATCAAAACAAGAATGGCGGACAAATACAGTGGTCGAGAAAGGTCATAACAAACACCAACGGCAATAGACAAGACAATATCATAAATTACCACACAAAAGGTTTCAGCTACATCAATACTGCAAAAAGCACATGACACAACACAATAATATAAAGCCGCAATACTACTGTAAGCCACAAAATATGTGACCGACACAACGGAAGTGAAAGCAGAGCAAGTGACGGGAGACACCGACTTCCAGACCACAAGAAGTCATTCATCAGAATTAAGCACACAAGATTGATGAAGGATGCAATGGAAATTAGGAAGCGAGGGGCCAACACCATCAACAGGGATGAGGGGGCCTACAAGTTTCCGCACCCCTGAGACACGCTGTCTTTTATTGGGGGTAAACAGATTCTATGGCCGGGTCAGGGAACTTTATTTAGGAGGTAATTCTACGCCCAAAATGTTGGTTACTGTACTTTATTGAAAATTGCTTGAATGTTTGAAATTGGAGTAGAAAACGTTTTCTCTTGTTAATTAAACCTAAAGCGTTGGCTGCGTTTTATTTAAATGTAAATTGTAAATGTATTAGCCATGAATTGTTATTTGCTTGCTTGTTTGTACCCGTAATTCATTTATACCTAACTCCCTTACAATAAATAACAGGATAATAGGGAACTTCACCTGCAGTATCCAGTATTTATTTCATAGTCACTCTGGTTGATTTAAAAAAAATTTTTGCTAACAATTTACTGAATCAATTTCATGTCAATGAATCATTTTTGGATCGCATTATTCTAAAAAAAACGTCTCGTCCCTGAATCGTATCGGCAAACATAAATATTGAACTGAATCATTGTTGAAATGAATCATTACACCTCTACAAAAACAAACTATGCAGCAAAAGGGTCATTTTTGCACTTCCTTGTAGTGTGAAATTATACAAAACATGATGCAAATAAAGTACTTTATATAAAAGCCTTTTTTGGATTAGTATTATGGCACTATATTGGAGGCCTAAACTCTCAACATTTACTGTATAACCCTAACTCCTAAGAATATTTTCATTACGGTTATATTTCTCATGCTTATTTTATTAATTCTGCATTCTTTTTACCCCTTTTGTTAGTATTGTGAGTGTAACTGATCATCAAATGATGTATTGTCCTGTCAAATGCTTCTGCCTGCTTTTCAGAATCTTGTCCTTCCCGAGTGTTTCTTCTCCTTTGTGGACTTCAGAAAGGAGTTTGAGAAATGCTGCCCCAGTGCCGGCCCCGCAAACAAGCTGGAGCTTTCACCAATGTTAGAACGTGTCCTTTTTGAGTTAATTGCAGTGTGTGAATGTGAGTATGAATGCTGTCTGTCTATCTGTGTTGGCCCTGCGATGAGGTGGCGACTTGTCCAGGGTGTACCCCGCCTTCCGCCCGATTGTAGCTGAGATAGGCGCCAGCGCCCCCCGTGACCCCAAAAGGGAATAAGCGGTAGAAAATGGATGGATGGATGCATGAAAGCTTGTTTTAAGCCATTTTAAAGTGTTGAGTAAAAAAAACAAACTAAAAAAAAAAGGTAGTTGGCCTTTAACCGGGCATGCAGATGTGGGTCTACCTGGAGTCACAGAGCTGACGGGGGTGAGGGAAGTGAGAAGTATGGTGGAGCTGACCCTCTGCATCCTGGCTGAGCCTTACAGTAAGTAACCGCCCATCTTGACACCAATTGATTGAAACACCATGAGCACTAACTGAAGTGACGTCTACTTTTCTAATTAAATAGCTGTAAAACAATTTTAACCATTTAACTACCTGATTGTGTGGGTCTACATAATTGTCCTTTGTGGCCCCCAACTTGTCGTACCTGTTTTTTCAGAACTCGCTCAGCCTGAATGGCGAAAGGCAGAAACCCATCCATAAAGTCCACTTACAAATAATATATTAAAATATCGCCCGCGTATTTAAACAGACTAATTTTCTGTGTATGTTTGATAGGGCATTTTTTTGCCGACAAACTACACATGTCAATAGACATACTTATTAAGAATAGATATTAAAGTATGTTGCTTATATACAAACCCCGTTTCCATATGAGTTGGGAAATTGTGTTATAAGTAACTATAAACGGAATACAATGATTTGCAAATCCTTTTCAACCCATATTCAATTGAATGCACTACAAAGACAATATATTTGATGTTCAAACTCATTACCTTTATTTTTTTTTGCAAATAATAATTAACTTAGAATTTCACGGCCGCAACACGGGCCAAAGTAGTTGGGAAAGGGCATGTTCACCACTGTGTTACATCACCTTTTCTTTTAACAACACTCAAACGTTTGGGAACTGAGGAAACTAATTGTTGAAGCTTTGAAAGTGGAATTCTCACCCATTCTTGTTTTATGTAGAGCTTCAGTCGTTCAACAGTCCGGGGTCTCCGCTGTCGTATTTTGCGCTTCATTATGCGCCACACTTTTTCGATGGGAGACAGGTCTGGACTGCAGGCGGGCCAGGAAAGTACCCACACTCTTTTTTTACGAAGCCACGCTGTTGTAAAACTTGCTGAATGTTGCTTGGCTTTGTCTTGCTGAAATAAGCAGGGGCGTCCATGAAAAAGACGGCTCTGAGATGGCAGCATATGTTTTTCCAAAACCTGTATGTACCTTTAAGCTTTAATGGTGCCTTCACAGATGTGTAAGTTACCCATGCCTTGGGCACTAATACACCCCCATACCATCACAGATGCTGGCTTTCTAACTTTGTGTCGATAACAGTCTGGATGGTTCGCTTTCCCTTTGGTCCTGATGACACAATGTCGAATATTTCCAAAGACAATTTGAAATGTGGACTTTTCAGACCACAAACACTTTTCCACTTTGCATCAGTCCATCTTAGATGATCTCGGGCCCAGAGAAGCCTGCGGCGTTTATGGATGTTGTTGATAAATGGCTTTCTTTTTGCATAGTAGAGCTTTAACTTGCACTTACAGATGTAGCGACAAACTGTATTTAGTGACTGTGGTTTTCTGAAATGTTCCTGAGCCCATGTGGTGATATCCTTTAGAGATTGATGTCAGTTTTTGATACAGTGCCGTCTGAGGGATCGAAGGTCACGGTCATTCAATATTGGTTTCCAGCCATGCCGCTTACGTGGAGTGAATTCTCCAGATTCTCTGAACCTTTTGATGATATTATGGACCGTAGATGCTGAAATCCCTAGATTTCTTGCAATTGCACTTTGAGAAATGTTGTTCTTAAACTGTTAAACTATTTGCTCATGCAGTTGTGGACAAAGGGGTGTACCTCGCCCCATCCTTTCTTGTGAAAGACTGGGTATAAAAACAGCTTCCAAAAAAATGCTCAATCATGGCACCCACCTGTTCCCAATTAGCCTGCACATCTGTGGGATGCTCCAAATAAGTGTTTGATGAGCATTCCTCAGTTGTATCTATATTTATTGCCACCTTTTCCAACTTCTTTGTCGCGTGTTGCTGTCATAAAATTCTAAAGTTAATGATTATTTGCAAAAAAATTAATTATCAGTTTGAACATCAAATATGTTGTCTTTGTACCATATTCAACTGAATATGGGTTGAAAAGGATTTGCAAATCATTGTATTCCGTTTATATTTACATCTAACACAATTTCTCAACTTATATGGAAACGGTTTGTATTTGATGCTAATGTACAATCTTATCTGTTTTGTCCTTTTTAGATCACATTTTTTCCTGCGTGGAGAACGTAAAGTACAAGTTTGATTCTGGCACGTGGTATGTATGAGACGCAAACATCTTGTTGTTGCCACAACTATCAGCAAGACTGCCAACACCCTAAATTATATTGTCTATAAATCAGAGGGGATTAAAGTGTTAATTACAGCAGGAATGCTAGCACGCCTGTGTTGTTAACGCTTTTATTGTCACTCTTTCTCACGGTATACTGTACTTTGCTAAAGTCTTATATGAAGACTGTATATTTTTTTAATCACGCTTTGACAATGTATAATTTACATGAACGGTTGCTGGAAAATACAGTTAAGGTTGTCTATATGACTGTTAATGAAACAAATGGTGTGTTTGCTGCTTTGTTCAATAATTTATTGTTTCCCTGTATGGTTTTCATGTAGCAGTAAGACGGAGCCAGTGGACAGTGAGACGGTCATCAGAGCGCGAGGACTTCCATGGCAGTCTTCAGACCAAGACATTGCTCGCTTCTTTAAAGGACTCAATATCGCCAAGTATGTTGCGCTTTACCGATATATTTTAACCAAAGCATTAAGATAGGATAGACATATTTATCCCAAAATGGATAAATTATGTGGTTGCAGTGCATATTCAAAAGTCCACAAAATAGGGTAAAAACAAGAGGGAAACAATTGAAGAACACAAAGGACATAAAAGAAGACATAGCTGCACTTCAGTGGTGCCATTTTTCCAGGACTACTAAAATTACATTTTCTTATTTAAACACGGATAGCAGGTCAATTTTATGTGTCGGACTTGATAATTTCGCGATATTGCCATATGTTTGCTGAAAGGATTTAGTAGAGAACATCGACGATAAAGTTTGCAACTTTTGGTCGCTAATAAAGTAAGCCTTGCCTTTACCGGAAGTAGCAGACGATATGCGCGTGACGTCACCGGTGTGAGGGCTCCTCACATCCTCACATTGTTTATAATCATAGCCTCAAGCAGCAAGAGCTATTCGGACCGAGAAAGCGACGATTTCCCCATTAATTTGAGCGAGGATGAAAGATTTGTGGATAAGGAAAGTTAGAGTGAAGCACAGAAAAAAAAAAAGCGACGGCTCCGGGCGGCAGCAGTGTGAGTGTTTCAGATGTAATTAGACACATTTACTAGGATAATTCTGGAAGATCCCTAATCTGCTTATTGTTTTAATAGTGTTTTAGTGAGATTGTAAAGTCATACCTCAAAGTCAGATGGCTGCGGTGAACGCCAGTGTCTCTGATGGAAGCCATGGAGAAGCTAAGCTACCGGCTTCCTTTTTTGACAGCTGCTGCAGTAGGAAGTATAGTAATCCACTAATGTCTCCGGTAAAAGCCGACTTAATATCACAATTTTCCCATCCAAAAACATGCTGGTTGATGTAGAGAAACATGTTCGCTTGACCGCTCTGTGTTAAAGCTTTACAACAAACAAAGAAAGATCTGCTGTGTTTCGGTGCTAAAGGCAGCTGCAATCCACTTATTTATAGTCTCCATTATTAATTGAACAAATTGCAAAAAATTCAGCAACACAGATGTCCAAATTATTGCGTGATTATGCAATGAAAGGAGACGACTTTTAGTTGTAAGTGGTGCTGGGCTAATATGTCCCCTCCAACCAATAACGTCACAAGCACGCGTCATCATACGCGTCATCATTCTGCGACGGTTTTAACAAGAAACTCCGCGGGAAATTTAAAATTGTAATTTAGTAAACTAAACCGGCCGTATTGGCATGTGTTGCAATGTTAAGATTTCATCATTGTTATATAAACTATCAGACTGCGTGGTCGGTAGTAGTGGGTTTCAGTAGGCCTTTAATTCAATGAAAACTAAAAAAAGAGTTATGAATAATACATATTGAGCACATATGATAAATAATAAAACAAACACCATCTTAACACCCATGTACACTATGAAAAACATTCATTTTCATAGAGTCAGGTGGAAGCTTCTATGTAGATCATTAGATATTGGAGACAACTGACAAATTAGCGTTGGCTACAAACACTATGATGCATACATTAGATGATTGTTTCAAACATCTATGTTTCTGTATATGTCCCTATTTCAAATGAACCGAAATAAATACATGTTGACGTTTTTCAAGGACAATTATGTCATTTGTTTCAGAGGGGGCGTGGCCTTGTGCCTCAACGCTCAGGGAAGGAGGAATGGCGAGGCCTTGGTTCGCTTTGTCAATCCTGAGCATAGAGATCTGGCACTGGAGCGCCACAAGCACCACATGGGCAGCCGCTACATTGAGGTCAGTTTTGTGTACTTTTGGGTTTTAACTTTTACGAACATCCAAGTTAAGGCCCACTCATATTGTGTCAATCCTTCAACAAACAGTCTGAGGGTGTGAAATAGCGCATGACTAAGTTAGCCTGAAATATGCTGCAGGGCTGTATCACTGTCAAAAGTTAAACATCAGTAACTTTTCTTCATAGACTCCTTCCTGCTTGATTAGTTCAAGCTTTGCCCTAAGGGAGAAATTTAACACAGTTAGTATAGAGATGAAGGTGCTTCATCAGCCTCCCAATGACTTCATATAGCTCGGTTGGTAGAGTGGCCGTGCCAGCAACTTGAGGGTTGCAGGTTCGATTCCCGCTTCCGATATCCTAGTCACTGCCGTTGTGTCCTTGGGCAAGACACTTTACCCACCTGCTCCCAGTGCCACCCACACTGGTTTAAATGTAACTTAGATATTGGGTTTCACTATGTAAAGCGCTTTGAGTCACTTGAGAAAGGCGCTATATAAATATAATTCACTTCACTTCACTTCATTAGACACTTTGATGTTTGTCTTTGATTGTACAATTCATTCCCTTGGGTTTTTCGCAGGGGTTGTCCTTTTAAAAACAGTGTACAGAAAGTCAGCAGAACCAGTACAATTAGCACAATTTTGTATTATTTCTGGGAGAGTGGTGTGTGTGTCACCTGAAGACGCTGGTAGCCATAGTAACACCTTATAACTGTACGGATACTAAAAAATTAAGTGAATGAGTGTGAATGGTTGTATGTCTGTATTGGCCCTGTGATAAGAGGGCGAGTTTTCCAGTATGGATTGAAGTCAACCCCCTGTGAATAAGTAAAAGTAGTGTTTTCAAATGATTGATTTAAAAAAAAAAAAAAAAAAAAAAAGATTAAACACACTTATAATTTGGATCATTCGTGATTAATCACAATAAATTAATTGCTTGAATTACTTGCTAACATTAGGTACATTTACCTATAGACCAATATTTGTCATAAAGGAACATATTTTTAATATTTTACTTGAATTCATGTAATTGATTTCCTCAAAACTTGGTAACCATTTTATCTTAAGTACCCATGGAGTTTATTTTGAAATGATGTTGGCGGGTAAGCACACCAGTCGGTTTCTTCACTCATCTTCTGCACTGACGTATACATTCATCAATGACTATCAAACGACACATGCCACCTTTCAGGTAACCATCCACCGGTTGAGAGAAAATGCACTTTTTGGGGGATTTTGCCTATCATTATATATATAAAACACATGACGACAGATGGATTTTGTTTATAATGCATTCTAACTTGTAAATAAACATGAATATAAGCCGCCTTACAGCTGAACCAATGGGAGGTCCTCTATTCCGCCCATAAATCCCAGTAAATAACCACCCAAAAAGCGCCAACAATACTCCGTTTTGAAAAATAACCAATTATTTGTGATATTGGTGGTATAAGAGCTAACACAGACAAACTATTTATTTATAGCAGTGTCGTGATCACTACATCATCTGAATGGGAATATATAAACATCCCAGCAATCGAGTGACTGAAAGAGCTTTATATATTGAAACCCATTATTTAAGTTACATTTAAACCGGTGTGGGTGGCACTGGGAGCACATGGGTAAGGTATTTTGCCCAAGGACACATCGGCATTGACTAGGATGGTGGAAGCAAGGATCAAACCTGGAACCCTCAAGTTGTTGGCACGGCTGCTCTATCAACCGGGCCATGCCGCCAAAGTCTGCAGTGAGTAATAATCAGTGATTAAGGAGAAAAAAAAGAAGGTTGTGATGCGTTTATGAAAATAATGCTCCGATTGAAATATGTAAATATTAAATGTTACTATGAATTTACCTGTTACTACATTACATACATACTTACAGTGTATAAAACGGAGGTGTTTGGATGTTTTTTAAGGGCTTTATTGGCATAATAGAACAGCTTCCACAACCTCTATTGTAAGTGGACTTTTGATGGTATTTATTTAATAGTTAGAATACAAAAAAAAAAATACATCCATCATGTCTTTCATAATGATTGTGTACGTTAGGCAAAATTCCCAAAAAGTGCAGTTCCCCTTTAAGGTAAAGTAGGGTGTGCGCTCAAAATAAATTGAGTATCGGTAATTCATCTGAAACTAAACATGATTTATGTGCAATTTTTGGGTGATTAATCACAAGAGTTAATTTGTTATTTTTGACAGCCCTAGGTAAAAATTTAACTGATGAAACACATTTGACTCACCAAGGTGTAACGCAAATATTAGGTTTCACTGGTATTATTTGGGGTGGAAAAAATATTGATACAACACTATATTGTGATGCTTATTCTAAAGATATACATATTTTGTCTTTAGCATAGGGTTGTTAAAGTAACATTTCTTCCTACATTTTTTTTCGGTTCAAAATCGTGTTTTGGTCTGATTCTACCACATGGAGTACTTCTGCACCGCCGCTCTGCAAAGTGTCACTGTACTGCTACTTCGCTGTGCAGTGGTAGTGGTGAACAAGGCAGCACAAGAAGTCGACAGTTGAGGAGTAAAGCAAATCTTTTTGGCATTTAATTGGCAAGAAAAAACTTGACTCACTTTCTGTATAATTGCATTTAAATAGATTGTTTGAATTACATTGTTTTTTAACTTAGTTGGTCCAAAAAAAAAAAAAATACTGTCATTGACTGTACAACTTGTATTTTAAGATGTGTCTTAAATTTATCAGTGTATATATATGTAGCATATTGCAATACTACTATACATTGTATTTTGATTTAAGTATCGTGATATTTATCATATCGTGAAGTCCCTGCTAATACCCAGCGTTGGTTATTATCAAGCTTATAGGGCTGTCTTGCCATAATGTACTTGCAGTGTAGGACCCCTCATAGCATCATGTGAGGCTGCTGACAGATCAGCTTGGTCCTCTGATAAATACATGTTCATAGATGCTGCTACACTCATACAAGGTTTACTGCCATACTCTCTTTCTGCTATTTCACTCTGATTATCTCTCACTGTTGATGCACTGGCTGTAAGATTTTTTCATGTTTTTCTTTTTGAATTTTAGTCTGAAGAGTGGCATTGTCAATATTTTCTTTTTTTCTTTCCTCTACTAGGTAGACGGTCTCTCTCTCTCTGCCTGTCAGGACTTGTAGTGTAATAAAGATTCTGGGAGACAACACAACACACAAATGGTTCTTACAATGTGGGAAGAGTAGCAAATATTTGATAAGGGCAAAGCCAAAGCTCAGTGATAAATATTTAGTAAGGGCAAAGATATAGCTCAGTAATAGATGTTAACATTTTTGTCTTAAAAGATTAAGGCGAAACCCACTTTTCCTTTTCGTCTTCACAGGTGTACAAAGCCACCGGAGAGGAATTCCTCAAGATTGCTGGAGGTAAGATTCTAAATTTTCCTTCTGTGCAAAAGGAATCATTGTGAAAAGCTTTCTGTTTTTGTGCAACGGACTTCAGTTTCATGACTTTTTTTTTTCTTGTGAGGAAACACAAAGCCCTTCTACATATCTGTAAAAGAGCAACTTCTTTAGTGTGTGTAAAGTAAGGTTTCTTCTTTTGCTCTCTCTCCTGTTACCTGTGTGCCTGCCTCATCCAAGTGATCTCCAGCAGCTTATCTCAGACTCATAAAAGATGCTTTGTGAGAGGCTAATCCCCCTCCCGCCCCACACTTGCCTCACCTGCCGCTTCCTCTCTATAGTGCAACCCCTCAGAGAAGAGAGAACTTGTTCTCTTGGTTAACAACACCTCACCTGTTCAGTCGTGCCTCAATGTCCACGCTTTTCTACAGGGGCCGAGCTCACGCATGCTACAAAGTAGTGTGCAGTGCTGATACAAAAAGGGTGTGAAGAGACAAAGTCGGGGCCAAGGGCCTCTTGTCCGCGGTGCGGGAGTAACACACAAAAGAGATAGTTGACAAAGAAACTTAGTGCGACTGTGGACTTTAATCAGAATGAACTCAAATCGATGCACTTTCAGTAAATAGTTCAAGCAGGCCAGACAAAATGCAATTCAAGAAAGAAAAGTTAAATCAGTACTTTCTAATCCGGAAGGTAATTATGCCCCCAGTGCACTTATAAAACCAAACTATGTACTTTTTATTTGTGACCCATTTTTTTTAGCAAAAAAAGTAAATTTAAAGTAATTTTACCTCCAAATCTTTTGTCGAAAAAGAACCCACTAAATTCTGGAGCAGACCCAACTGAAGTAAAGTGTTTGGGTAGTTTTTATGTGTGACCCATTGTTTTAGCAAAAATACACACACACACAAACAATTTTTTTTACCTCCAAATCTTTTGTCGAAGAAGAACCCATTAAATTCTGGAGCTGACCCAAATTAAGTAAAGTATTTGTTAATGGAACAGTGGTGAATTAAGGTTGCTGTATGTGGCAGTGAGCACCCACTTTGTAATGCACCTTGCTGCCACCTACAGAACTGAAGTGGATTAATATCCGTTTTAATTGGTGCTGTCGAACGTTTAAAAAAAGCGAATAAATAATTGGGATCCAAAATTAATAAATTCTTTTAGTGTACTGAGGTATTTTCATTTAAATTCCATTATTATAAAGAGAGTTCTATAACAACAAATAACTCAAAAGGCATTTTTTAAATTCTAGCATGTTAACAATAGTGATTTAAGAGGACAGATTTAACAAACAAATGTTTATATTTGTCACAATTGGATGCTGAACTTTGTAAAATGGATAAGAGGAAATGTTAGTATTTCCTGTCTCATGCATTTTTTAAACCTATTTTAAAAGAACATGAAGTTATTTACTTATGAGTGATTATTTATTTTCAGCCAGCCGGAGAGACACAATGGGTTACCTTATCCCACACACAAGCGATTAAAATCTTTTCCTAATATAAGTCGGCTCTGGAATTAAATATTATGTACACATCATTGTACATGTAATAACGCTATATTGTTCTGAAATATAATGTACACATCATGGTACATGTAATATATCTATATTGATTTTAAATAAAATGTACATGTAATATCACTGTTTTAATTCTAACTATAATGTAACATAAGGGACGGCGTGGCGCAGTTGGGAGAGTGGCCGTGCGCAACCCGAGGGTCCCTGGTTCAATCCCCACCTAGTACCAACCTCGTCACGTCCGTTGTGTCCTGAGCAAGACACTTCACCCTTGCTCCTAATGGGTGCTGGTTAGCGCCTTGCATGGCAACTCCCTCCATCAGTGTGTGAATGGGTGAATGTGGAAGTTGTGTCAAAGCGCTTTGAGTACCTTGAAGGTAGCGCATATACAAGTACAACCCATTTACCATTTAATGTACATGATGTAATATCACTATATTGATTTTAAATATAGTGTATACGTAATATCACTGTATTGATTTTAACTAAAATGTACATGTAATATATCACTAGATAGTTTTTAAATATATTCTGCACATCATTGTACATGTAATATCTCTATATTGATTTAAAATATAATATACATATAAAATCGCTATATTGATTTTAGATATAATTTAAGTGAACATGTTGTAATATTACTATATTGATTTCAAATATAATGTACATGTAATATACCTATATTGATTTTAAATATAATGTACACTGCTGCTGGAAATTACATTTTCCAGAGGGAACTCTCCTGAAGTAATCAATAGTTCTCTCTCTCTCTCTCTCTGTCTCTCTCTGTCTCTCTCTCTTTCTCTCTCTATTGTACAGGTAATATCACTATTGATTTTAAATATAATGTACATGTCATTGTACATGCAATATATCCATATATTTCTTTTAAATTTTAATATACACATCATTGAACATACAATATCTATTGATTTTAAAAAATAATGTACATGCCATTGTACCTGTAATATCATTATGATTTTAAATATAATGTACATTTAATATCACCATATTGATTTAAATATATGGGCTTCACGGTGGAAGAGGGGTTAGTGCGTCTTCCTCACAATACGAAGGTCCTGCAGTCCTGGGTTCAAATCCAGGCTCGGGATCTTTCTGTGTGGAGTTTGCATGTTCTCCCCGTGAATGCGTGGGTTCCCTCCGGGTACTCCGGCTTCCTCCCACCTCCAAAAATATGCACCTGGGGATAGGTTGATTGGCAACACTAAAATTGGCCCTAGTGTGTGAATGTGAGTGTGAATGTTGTCTGTCTATCTGTGTTGGCCCTGCGATGAGGTGGCAACTTGTCCAGGGTGTACCCCGCCTTCCGCCCAATTGTAGCTGAGATAGGCGCCAGCGCCCCCCGCGATCCCACAAGGAAATAAGCAGTAGAAAATGGATTGATGGATGGATGATTTAAATATAATGTACATTGTATGTAATGTACAATTACATGTAATATCACTTGATTGTTTTTAAATATAATGTACATGTAATATCACTGATGCACAGATGTGTTTATAAAGTCCCCTTCATGCGGGTCGAATCACATCTGGGAAGTGAAGCTATTTGTCCAAAGCTGATGGACAAGATGAAACAAAAGAATTGTCTACACTAAAAACAAGAAACATCAGTATCATGACATTGTGAGACACCTTTTTCCCCATGTCTATATGTCTTTGTGTCGCATGCCTTGTTGTAGTTGCTCTCAGTCAAGCATAGGGGGCTGTACAAGTAGTAGGCATACAGTGACCCCATAAGGTTGAAGTTCAGAAATGTAAAAAACATGATAAAATAAGATAACACACTGAATGTGACTGTAATTAATCGATCCCAATTAATGCGATAATTTGACATCCCTATTTTTTCGTGTCTAGTAACTGGGTCCACCTGCCATTTTGTTTCGTCTAATACAAGGCACGTCAAACGAAGTGACCCAGTTCCTGTCCAAAGAGAACCAAGTTATCATCCGCATGCGGGGGTTGCCATTCACTGTTACCCAGCAAGAAGTTCTGGACTTTCTTGGCCCCGAGAGCCCGGTCACAGACGGTGCAGAGGGGCTGCTATTTGTGAAGTACCCTGATGGACGTCCCACCGGTGACGCATTTGTGCTCTTCTCCTGCGACGAGTACGCCCAAAACGCCATGAAAAAACATAGGCAGATCCTGGGCAAGCGCTACATTGAGCTTTTCCGCAGCACTGCAGCTGAGGTCCAACAGGTGAGTGTGGAAAGTCTCAACATGACCACATCATCAGTTTATAATGGCACTCTGATTTTGGGTCTAATTTGCCAGGAATGTGCTGGAGTATCTTCTGATGTAGTTCGTTCTTTGCCATCGTGATTAATAGGTGCTGAACCGCTACTTGTCCACCCCTCTGATATCCACGCTACCCCCCTCGCCCATTCTCCCCGTTCTTGCAACACCTCCTTACCTCCCGGCGGCCAGCCACACGCGTGACTGTGTCCGCCTCCGTGGCCTGCCGTACACGGCAGGCATTGAAGACATCCTGGAGTTCATGGGTGAGCACACTGCTGACATCAAACCCCACGGAGTCCACATGGTCCTCAACCAGCAGGTAAGACAAACCAATAGACCTCACAAGTCTAACACTTATTAAAGGAATGCTGAATCCTCGTTTTGGTCTGCAGGGCAGGCCTTCAGGCGACGCTTTCATTCAGATGAAGTCACCAGATAAGGCCTTCATGGTTGCGCAGAAGTGCCACAAGAAGACAATGAAGGACCGATACGTGGAGGTGTTTCAGTGCTCCACAGAGGAGATGAGTATTGTACTGATGGGAGGAACCTTGAACCGCAGCGGCCTCTCACCACCACCTTGCAAACTCCCTTGTAAGTTCCTTCATTTGATTTGCCCTCTCAAAGGATCAATTCACAATTTTTGTTAAATTAAGTCAAATTTGAAATTGTCATTAATTACCCATGTAATGTTTTCCATTTATCAAGGCTATTACAAGTATTTCAATGGATCAAAGTGATCTCTTCTTATTATACTTTTAATCTACATTTAAACTCAAAGATGATGATTTTAATCTACATTTAACACACTTAATTGGGGTTCAGAACAGAGGTACGTAACCTTTTTAGATCTTGTGGCCCAACTATTCCAGTACAGAGGGTTTCGAGCCCACTAAAATACTAAGAGTGAATTAGTAATTTTACTCTCGATCTTTATTGTATTTAATAACTATATCTAACCTATTTACAGTTTAACAGGATGAAACAAGTCAAATGATGTGAAAGCATTTGTTAATCACAAACATTATTATCAAGGCTTAGGTTAGGTTGATTACAAAAATAAATGTGAATCAAAGATACTGCAAAAGAAAGGGACTCATGAAAACTTATGAGAAATACATTTATATAAAATTACAGAGTGCTAAAATTAATAAATAACAAATAATACATGTTCCTTAGATAAACTGTCAATGAAATTTAATTTTCAAATGAAAATAAAGCTTCAACATTTTAGTCATATTTTTTGTGTTTATGAAAGTGTGTTACAACTAAAAATAGTGGCTGCCCCTACGGGCCACAGCTTAGAAATATATATTTTTTGCGTCCCTCTAGGAGGTGCTCTGGCCCACCAATAGCAGAGCAGTGTATAAAAGGTATGGCCAACTGGGTTTTGAAGCTAGTAGCAAACAAGGCGCCCTGTGAGGTGAGTGGCATTTGACCTATCGTTTAGGAGATACTCTGGTCATACTCTCGGATTAGTCAAAAGCCCCTCACGTGACTACAGGGCGCCATGTTTACTACCAACTTTGAAACCGAGGGACCCAAATTCTCTATACTCTGCTCTGAACAATAGGCCTGGCCCTACGTTTAAGAAGAAAAGGTCTAAATAATATGTATTAGATATGCTTTGGTGTAAATTTTGCTCCACAGCACTTTTTGACTCCCTTTCCAAGTATACCTGCAAAACAATTTGTTTTAGGGGGCGGCAGCCCTTTTTAGATAGCAAATGAAGCCCTCCATGCCCTGGCGCTCCAAAAGAATCAGATTTAATCATTTTGAAAATGTACACTGTTAAATATATATCTTGAAGGTGAACAGACACTGTCAAAAAATAAACTTTGTAAACAGTATATACAGGATTTGTACAGGTGCTTAAAAACCTTGAAAATGCTTGGATTTTATTGCTGTGTTTTCAAGGTTTGAAAAATGCTCGAATTTTGGGTGGAGTGCTTGTAAATGCTTGGAAATGTTCATCATATTTCTTAGCAGTCTGACTCAATAGGCTAATTATAAAATGGAAAAAAATAAAATAAGTTTCCTTAAAAATGAAAGTTACATGCTTGATCGGTTGGCTTTGCACGAGCCCTTACAAAAGGTTGTTGTAAGAGAATAGTGGTGCATCGGTCCATCCTGCCGAGAAGTTGTCGTTTTAATGAACATTTAATGGAAAATGACAAATACTAACTTTGGTTAAAACGTGGACCAAATCCATGTGTAGCCTACTGCAAAGTATGCACAAAGGAAATTAATTTGCCTTTTGTACTTGTTTGCACTGTTAGTCATATGTAATTTGTAACTTTTTGGATACCATAGAGCCGAGTTAATGTGAATGCTTTTGAGTTTGCATACAACATGGTTGTATGTATGTTTTGCTCCATTATTTTGGTTGTCTGACTACCTCAGTTAAAGCAAAGAAGTTACATTATGTCGTTTTGGTTAATTGCATTAAAATGGTAACATTATTGTACTTGTTTGTACTGTGAAGGTCCTGTAATGTATAAGTTGTAACCTTTTTCACAACGTAAAGCTGAGTTAATTTGAATGATTTTGTTTTTTTTACACAACATGGTTGTATGCATTTCTTGCTGTATTATTTCCGTTGTCTACTTAACTTGTCTGGCTACCTCAGTGAAAGCAAAACAAGTTAACTTTTGTCTTTTTGTTAATTTGTTATCATAGCCACAGTTATTTAAATTTTCCCAAAGGAACTCTCCTGAAGGAATCAATAAAGTACTATCTATCTATCTGTCTATGTTGTAAGTCTAGATATGCTCAATGAAATGTGACTGAAGTGTTGTGAAAGAAACTAAATATCTTACTTTAATTTATATAATTATTTTGAGGTTGCATGTATTTATATCACATTATGAAGTTTACAAGCACAAATAGGGCGTGAATCAATCCGTGCTGTTTAATGTCATTGAGAGCTGTAGGTAAGAAAAACAACAAGAAATTTGTAAAACAAAAATGTTTGCAAACGTGTCTATGTTTGCGAACACCAATGACATTCAATAGTCTAGAGAAAACACTGCTTAATTTTCTATGCCCCATTCAGTTAATGATAACTGCTGGTTCAATGTTAGGTTTAGATTTTAGCAGATTTTCCATATATTTCCTACAGACAACATTTGCTGACCTCAAACAACAAGGCTATGGGTTGATTCACACTGTTTTTTGCCTTTTGAAGGGTACTTGAAAAAGAAGAAAATTAATCTTGAAAATCCTTAAAAAGTGCTTGAATTTGGCCATGGAATATATACAGATTAATCAGTCACAACATTATACACACCTGCACACTAATATGGAATCAATACAAAAGCCACATGAAAAAAAAAACCTAAAACATTTATGGTTTATTGTTTGCATGCCATGATTAGATGAAAATATTACTTTATCCCACCCTCTCTGGTGGCCCCTTAAACCAAGTAGTAATATCACAATGGCGCCATCTTTTTTGTCAGAGTTTGGTGGATAATCTTTCAATATGGCCCATGTAACCAAACAGTCACATGTAAAATGTTGTGGACAAATAATCACACAATTATTTCCTTTTTATTTAGCAAAGAGGAGGGGCCTGGCAAACAGCATATACTGCAATGGCCACATATAGGTACTGTACGTCTGTGCTGTGACAATTGGCTCACTGTTAAAAAAGGACTACAAAATACCATGTTCAGTGGTATCCAAAACTGCGTGCAAGCTTAATGTCCAAATACATTAACCTTCTGATTTGATGCTTTAACACCATTATCCAACATTTCTATAACATTTATAAGTCAGAAAAGAGGAAAACACAATAGCTCCCTTTTAATCTATCTTTTGTGTTGTCGACCAAAAAATATTTGACTAAAAGCTTAATGTTTTAGCATAGATGACACTCTAAATGAATCCCTTTAAAGAGAGGATGCCAGTTTTGTGAAACGCTGCACTTTGGTCTTTGCTCGCTCCTTTCTATCTATAGAGATTAGATTTGCAGCCCGAGGAACACTTTGTTTTCTACTTTTTTTTTGTAATGGATCAATATTTACTTCCATTTTTCTGATCTGTAGCCTTAGCTATATAACTTTTTTTATTTTCTTACATTATGCGGAACAACAACGAATACCGTGAGAGGCCAGTGTTGTTTTTACAGTATTCCCTCACCCTCAGCTTTACACCACTGATAGAGGCTGTTTGTATGTAAATACCTTCATGCTGCCATTTAGCTTTGTTTATGTTGTAGGAATGACAGCCTGAATGACAGCCTGAAAGACGATGTCTGCTTTGTAAATAAACTGCTGGTTTTAAAACAATCAAGTCATGGGTTTACACTTTTATATACAGTGGGTACGAAAAGTATTCAGACAACTTAAAATGTTCAGTCTGTTTCATTGCATCCATTTACTAAAATCAAAAAAGTCATCTCATCCTACCTGATGGAGCTTGACAGGTGCAGCAAAGAGGAATGGGCAAAACTGCCCAAAGATAGGTGTGCCAAGCTTGCGGCATCATATTCAAAAAGACTTGAGGCTCTAATGCTATTATTTTTAATTAATTTGCAAAAATTTCTACATTTTATTTTTTCTGTGAAGATGGGGTGCCGAGTGTACATTAATCAAAAATAGAATTTAACTTTTTTTTTATTTTATCAAATGACTGCAATTAAACAAAGCATAACTTTAAAGGGGTCTGAATACTTTCCATACCCGCTGTACATCATTTGGTCATCATGCACCAGCTGCATCAAAACATCCGCCATTAAGATCATCAATTTTGATCGACCCTGTTTAAGAGGTATTCATTTAACAATATGTTTGATAGTTTGTATGTGCTCCGCATCTTTCCTCTTTTAGGTTTATCCCCCCCCACAGCATACGCAGCCTTCCCCACACCACCTGCCATCCTTTCAGAGGCTGCCCTCTACCAGCCCCCACTGCTAGCCACTCCCAGGCCTCACCAGGCCACACACAGCCCCGCCTTGGCATACTACCCTCCTCAACCTCACCTGTATATGAACATGAACTACACGGCCTACTATCCCAGGTTTGTGCTTGTTGGATATTTTAGATAACTATACAGTATGTGTCCACAAATATGGACATTAGTTTGTCGGCTTTCCTTTAGACCAGGTGTTCGCAAATTTTTTTACCAAGTACAACCTCAAAACATTTTAAACCGAAGCAGTTATTAGTGAAGTAAATATTAAAAGCACATAAATGACAATGAACATTACTGTACTACAAATAGAGCTATTAAAATACCAAATTTAAATAACACTATTGATAATGAATAATAACAATTAACTCTATTATCAACAATACAATGGTTTCAAATGCATGCATGTAATGATAACTTGAATTACAAAAGAGAGCAGATAAAGGGAGGGAAAGAAAGAAACAAACTATATTAACCTTGTAGATTGTTATAGTAACATTAGGTTAAGCTTTGTCAGTGTGCCGTGTTTCTCCTAAGAGAAAAACGTTAATATGTTTGATGAAACGTAATTACATGCATGACTATGTATGCATATGTGCTTGTATATGTATAGTAAGTCTATATATACCGTATTTTCCGCTCTATAAGGCACACCTTCAATGAATGGCCTATTTTAAAACGTTGTTCAAATATAAGGCGCACCGCATTATAAAGCGCATAGAATAGACGCTATATTAGAGGCTGGGGTTACGTTATGCATCCTTTAGATGGAGCTGCGCTAAAGGGAATGTCAACAAAACAGTCAGGTCAGTCAAACTTTATTGATTGATTACAAACCAGCGTTCTGACAACTCCGTTCACTCCCAAAATGAATAAACAGCTGTTTTATTATTTTCCCCGATTCAATTAACACGTAAAAAAACAGTCTGATACTGTTACTGTAAATCAAACGTTAGTGCAATCACAATATAGTAACACTTGAAATAGTGGAAAGCAATATCAATAACTCAACGTTGCTCAAATGTTAATGTTACACAACACTCAAAATAAACATGTAAAGCTCACTTTATTAGGTTATTCCTCATAACGAATCCTTCAAATACTTCTTCTTCAGTGTTCGAATTAAACAGTTGGGCGAATACGACATCCAAAGTCGAAGTCGTCATTAAACGAGTCAGTGTCGCTGCTGCTCTATTCCCGTGTTCTACTGTGACTGATCGCCTTGAGTTTAAACTCTGTGTCGTAAGAGTGTCTCTTAATAGGAGCTATTTTGGGGTCTTTACATAAACACACAGAAACGGCACGCCTCCCGCAGTCATATCCCAGCATCCACCGCACGCTTATTCTACGGGGGAAAATGAAGTCGGCGGCTGCTTATCGTAGAAGAAGAAGCGCACTTCTTCTACATGGGAAAATAAAGTCGGTGGCTGCTTATCGTAGTTGCGACACCTGTTGTTACTCAATATTGGACCATATATGAGGCGCACCGGATTTTAAGGCGCACTGTCAGCTTTTGAGAAAATTTGAGGTTTTTAGGTGCGCCTTATAGTGCGGAAAATACAGTATGTTTGTACAGTGAATGTGCGTGTGGATGTATGTACCGTGAGTATGTATGTACTGTATTTGCGTATGTATGTATTAAATGAATATACGTATGTGTATGTACGTATGAATAATTGTGGTGTGTGAGTATGTATGTGAATTTGTATGTACAATATATTTGTCTCCCAGTGTGTGCAGTAGCCAAAGAACGGCTGCAGCCACCCAGAGAGCCCAATTTTTGTCCATTTTAACATTACAAACAGTTTAAATAGTAACACTGTGTTTGAATATAGGAAAATAAAACGTTGTACTTTAATCAAGTGATTCTTTGGCGCACCATTAGATGGAACCTGCATGCCAATAGTGGTATACATACCACAGTTGAAGGCTTAACCCAGTAAACTAGTTGAAAGTGAACCAACATTACCATCTACTGGTTGTTGACAAGTTGTGCACTTGCTTCTACTTTTAACACATTTTACATCCATCTTTTTAACTCAATCAGACTAAAATAAAAAAATTGTCTGGTTTCCTCCCAGCCCCCCAGTTTCCCCCTCCACATTAAGCTACTTCACAGCCCCCCCAGCAATGGCAGCCCAGCCTCACCCGGCAGCCGCCTCCTCAGTGCTGCCTCAGCCCGGTGCTCTGGTGCGGATGCAGGGTCTTCCCTACAACACTGGCGTCAAGGACATCCTCAGCTTTTTCCAGGGATACCAGGTCAGTACCTGCTGCCTCCACAAAAGGGCGCTGTGTGTGTGTGCGTGAGGGGGATGGAGGGGTGTTGCTCGTGTTTGCGCGCGCGTATTATTAAATCCATGATATATAAAACATACTCATTTTTAGTTTGGATGCAACATCATGGAACAGTATTTTGTACTCCTGACACTTGATGATTGGTAATGCTGCGTTCAATTTACCTCAGGAATTGTAAGTGGGACTTTGGAATGACATCATCGTTGAGTTAAAGAGCAATAGAGTTACGAAGTTAAAAATCAAGGTGGCCACGTTACTAAAAACTATTCTTGCGCTTGCCTGGATATAAATACATTTTGAACAAGTATGATGTCCTTCTGTAAGCTTCAAACGTAATGAATGAAGAGGAAAACAGACAGCATTGTTGGCAAAGTAGTACACATATTTCACATGAAAAAATAGTATTGTTATCAGAAATGGGTATATGTACGTGTGTGTGTTTGTGTGTGCATAGAGCTGATTTAATGTGACAAAAACTTGTCAGGAGTTATTACAAGAGCCTTTGTTATTGTTTACACTTAGAGCAGCCATCTTGGAAAGGCAACGTGGGGGTGGTGAGGACTCTACCAATAGGAAATATGACTTTAGGGTGGTGTTTCAATTGAAACTTCCAACTTCCCACCACAAAATGCACGCAGAATTGGTATTTTGCTAGTACTCATCCATGACACTTTACTTCCCATAATGCATTGCAAGGCCAAATTAGGCAGAGCTTTCTGAGACAGTTATGAACCCACTTCCAAAGCCAGGAAAAGCGAAGTGTGGGAAGTGATGTAGAGGGGATTTTGTGTGTGTGTGTGTGTGTGTGTGTGTGTGTGTGTGTGTGTGTGTGTGTGTGTGTGTGTGTGTGTGTGTGTGTGTGTGTGTGTGTGTGTGTGTGTGTGTGTGTGTGTGTGTGTGTGTGTGTGTGTGTGTGTGTCTGTGTGTGTCTGTGTGTGTGTGCGTGCGTGCGTGTGCGCGCAAGAGCTGGTAGAGATGGGCACACATTGTTTTGATTAATTTATCAAAAAAAGTAAAGTAATTTTTTTTTAAATGTTGTCTTTCACCATTTGTCTTTGACTAGTGTGTTTTGGAAACTGGAAATGCATAATTTTGAAAAACATGCTTTATTCAAAATCAAAATGACAAAAATTGCAAGTCAATATAACACTATCTGGTCTCTGAGTTGTTTGGAATACAGTGGAACCTCGATTTACAAACATAATTATTTCTAAAATAGTGTTGGTAAATAGAAAAGTTCATATGTTGAAGCAAATTTCTCCAATGATATGAAAATTGCCTCGACAAGGCAATATTTTAGTCTATATTTGAACCCAATAGAAAGCTAATAAAGCGCTATACAGTACTGAACATCAACAAACATAAGGGGGTGATGATCAACTTTCTATTTATTAAAAAAGTCAAAACAACTAGCTCAACTAACACGCACACACACTGTCACTAGCTCTGTGGGGCACTCGCAGTCTGAAATAACAAAACTCCTTAACTTTACTGTTGTGCTAAATGAATGGTAGCTGGAGATCAATCAGCCAGCCCACAATGAATGGGCTGCCAGGCACAAAATAGCTGCTCTGCAAGGCACACAATGGATGGATGAAAAGATTTTACACTGAGACAAGCTTCGTACATATTTTGATTTGGTGGATATCAGATGGGTTACATTAGTTATACTTTTCTACCTTCAAGGTACTCAAAGTGCTTTGACACTATTTCCACATTCTCACACACACACAGACACACACACACACACACACACACACACACACACTGATGGGGGGAGCTGACATGCAAGGCCCTAACCACGACCCATCAGGAAGTGTCTTGCTGTAGGATACAGCGGACGTGACTAGGACGGCGGTAGCCGGGGATTGAACCAGGAACCCCTAAAACATACACGGTTAAACATTCAGTGCTCTTTTTCAGCCCAGCGAATTTTCTGCCTAGATGGTTTGCTGTAGAACCAGAAGAAATGTCACCAGTGAGCATTATAGTCAATTTTTTCAACAAGAATCATTGTTGGGTTACTTTTATTTTGTAGTAGTTAAAAGGGCTTCATGTTCTCTTTAGTTTAAACTGAGTTTTTGTTTGAAATTTTATTTATTGGGCTCTAATTTATCATTAAATCTAAGACCGAATGTACAAAAACCCTTCTTTTGTGCCATTGAAACGCTGTTGTTGTGGTCTTAAGGTAGTCAGGCGTTCCCTTGGTTACAGCTTTAAACCCAAAACTAAGAAGAGATGTTGGATAAAATCAAGCTAAAACCCCATTTCCCTACTCTCAGGTGCAGGCAGTGAACACAACACAAGGAACAAGTAGTCTGTGCTTTTTAATGTTACTTGATTACATGCTTGAATCTAGCAAGCTGTTCACTTCACAGTCCAATCTTTTAAAGGGCAACACACCAATGATGTGTACTTCACATAAATGACTTTGTATCAAACTAAATGCCAATCGCTAACGGCGAC